>NW_027502478.1:0-52325 GCF_021521415.1 Bidens hawaiensis | reverse complement strand
TGGTATTCAGTGTGGGGTTTAGATTCATGACATTGTTGACGTTCAAAACGGTTTAGGGTTCCTAAAGACCTTAACAGTCGGGCGAGTATTACTATCTTTCATAATATCATTAGTAGTCAGCGGGGTAGTAACGCCCGTGTTTATATTAGTGTCTGGCAGAATTATGATATCAGTGGTCGTAGTGGTGCTCGAAGGTTGATTAACAGTACTGTTGGCACGTACGCCGGCAGTGACTTGTTCTACAATTGTTGGTATCACTGCTTGTAGTTGGCGAGCAATCATTGCGGCCACTTCTTGCCTCAGATAAAGTATTAGCTTTCTTTCAGGCCATTCCATAAAATATTCAAATATATAGTAATTAATATCGCTTCCACCATAATATGCACGATATCATGATATTATAATTCACAAACACACAACTATGCCAGAAAACACGTTTGTATTAACCATAATCATTACTGTACAGATGCAACCAAAATTAGCGCATAGGCTTAACCTGGTATAGGCCAGCGCTTGTATATGTGTATCAAAATTAGTCACTAAGTGACATATAAACTTAACCCGATAAGGGCCAGTGCTTGTAATAATGCTAAACCATAAACAATTCCCAAGTCAGCCCAACATGCTTCTACAAATTGTGTTCTACCCACTCATAAGTACAACCAAGCTAGTGTTATACCCACTCAAGCTTTACTACTAGTGTTCTACCCACTCATAAGTACACGGTACAACAATCACACAACAACAGTCACTAAGGCTGTTATAATCTCCATCGGAACTCCCAACAGGGTCATCGCCCGATTCAGACGCCAACGGTTGTGAGCATTTGACCTCTGTACATCTCTCACTTCTCGCGCATGTACCACATGTGATCTTGCATGTCGTGTCTGTGCTGGTTAAGGTTGTTTATCGAGTGTGATTGTCCTAATATCTAATCAGCCATTAAACCCAATCAAGCTGAATCGGGTATAAGAGGTAGCTCCGGTATCGTTGTGGGTAGACTCCAGGTGGGAACAGGTATCTTAGTGACCTGGACACGTGATGTTTCTCCCCTGTGGTATGTAGAACGAGGTGGGAATGAGGTTTTCTCAGGTAGGTGCACGCTCATGCGGGCAGTCTGATGGTTCCTCATAGTGGGAGGGGGTATTGGTGTATGATACATAGATGAAATAGGGGATCTAGGAGTTCCAATCGATGAATGATAAGTACTAGTGGCACTTTCTCCTAAGTCATTTCTAGGGGATTCCCTCGGGGAATAGGTGTCACAATGATAGCCCGATAAATCAGGTTGGTTAGTAGGTACCTTGAGCGGGACCACAACATCCCCTGAGCTTTCACTCATTTCCTCCTCTGATTTCTCTTCGGGGTCCTCTTCTGGGTCCTCTTAGTCATCATGCAGTACTGGTATTTTGTTGGACAGACGATATTATAGTTCTTGACATATTTCTGCACAAGGGCTAGTAATAATAATAACAATTCAAAATAATATTAATTATAATAATGTATAATATTAATTACAATTTAGTACATACATGTATTCGTACACATTAGCACAGATAATCATTTATATAATTTATATAATAATATATTTTACACACATATGTTGCAGTTTTTATCTATCGGATTGTTTATCGATTTCTTCTCGAATTCCCTCGTACAAACAAGTCAGTTAGTACGTTCCAGACCATAATAACCCCACTTGTCCACTTGAGCTCATCCCGAGAATCATCAGTATATTATATTTAATATTATTTTATTCCCAGAGCTAATCGAGCCTAAGGTTATATTAGGGTATCCTAAGGACATCCTAATTCTTTATAACCAATGGCTCTGATACCAACTTCTGTCACACCCCGACTAGGTAATTGCGGAAGCGTAATACGGGAATGTAACAGATAATTCTGGTATCAGCCAGATTGTTTATAAAGAAAAGCAACAACTAATTTACATCATATTACATGGGTTGGTACTATGTTTACAAACTAGATGAAAATCATATAACCGGTTCACGAGCTTCTTATTCAATACTATGTATTTGCGTCTATTCACAGCTATTCAACTTCACTTCTAACACCAAGCACGTAAGCAATTCATTCCAACTTCGGTTTACCTTAAAAGCATGTTAAAACGGGTCAACTACGTCTAGTTGGTGAGTTTCAAGTTTCACGAGTACAAACAAAATCAGTATACGAGTTCGTAAAGTTCACAGTACGTATGTATTTATGTATATATATGCATGATGTTTTTATACTAAGCCACAAGTGAAACCAAGACAGATCGCACGCATGGCCACCCTTGCCCATGTACTCCCGTTGGCATTTAATAGCCACTTTGCCAGAGTATGTACTATGTCTAACACCACATAGCAGAATGTAATAAATTTATATGACAATGTGCAACTGTGTTAACAAGTATATCCGGCATACCCCTCTGGCGCCTTCAGTTGGCTTTGTCAAACCGATAGTACTATCCACACATCATTGGCACGAAGTTAATCACTTGCGTTTGTGGGGACTTTCAAGTGTTAGTACTTAGATAATTCCAATCATCACAAGTTTTCAAGTATATAGGTACATGCTTTCCACCCCAAAAGTTCGTAAAACCGTTTGGAAAGTGGGGTCGTGAAACTCACCTTATCGTAGTTCAAGCTGGTAATACGTGTCAGGTAAGTAGTGCGTCTCGTTTATAGCTTGAATCCTATAACCGGTATCGTACTGTTAACACTAGTACAATGTTTAAGTTAAATCGGGTTGTATAACAAGTCTGGGTATAGCTGTTAGGCCCATAACATGACCATAGTCTTAGATTGTGACGTTGTATACTATGAAATGTTCAAAATCAGATTTGGCTCAGTTTCATCGTTTTCCGAACCTAGCCAAGTTGATCGTTTACGCGTTTCGAAAATAGGTAAGATCACATAAACTTAAGTAAACATACTGATTGATAAAATGATTTCATTTATAAAAGAATTTTGAAGTTTCGGTATCTGGATTGATCGCAGGGTTCGTTTCCGTTTTCACACGGGTTTGGTTATACAAAACATGTACAATCCACCCGAATTATCCGGAATTCTCGTAAAATGTTTGTTTTTATCAAATTCATCCAAAAATATGATATTTGACCACTTTTGATGTTTTGACATACCAGTCAGTTCGTTAAACACAAAATTGCCGGTTTTGTTAAAAACATATATAATTTAAATCTTTAAATATTTATAACTAATTGTGCACTTACATATAACTGCCCGGTTCGGCCCAAATGTCTTTTTATGCGGTTTTCGACTATTAAAACTCGATTAAAACACAATTTCACAAAATTACTTATCCATCTCCAAATGTTCCCCTAATTTTTCCAGTGATAATAAAATAATATTTCTGGATTCCAAGCCAAAGTTCATAAATTTTCATGAAGTTTACCTATTTTTTCCCGAATAAACACCAATAAACGGTAATAAATCGGCAAATATTCTCCGTTTATCGAACAATTACCAAATTTGAACAGGGACTCACTTATATGGTCCCTGATGTCCCTGAAAAGTTTCATAACCTAAAAACAAGCACGTCACAATCAAAACACAAACAGCCCCTAAATGAGTTATCAAGTAATACCTTGTCGGTTTTCGGTAGATTTTGATGGTTTTAACAACTCTTCAGGTCTTGGGTCACAAACACAATGTATCTACATATCATATAACATCAAACCAAACATAAATCATCCATTTAACAGCCTTGTTAATTAGGGTTTCGGTTTTGGTTTCAAACCAAACTTTTGAACCGTAAAAACGTCGTATTCAAGTTCTAATCCCCGTTTTTGACCAAAAATCTATATGATTCGGCTTTGTAGACATGTTTAACATCAAAACATGATTTTACTTGATTTTTGAATGGTTACACATGTTTAAAACTAACAAGACTTAATTTTCCATGTTTAAATCTTGTTAATCATGTATGAAATGAATGAAAAGTATAAGTTACCTCTAGGGTTTGGCTGAAAAAATGAAGAACATAGATGTTAGTGAGTTGGTTTGACAATTTGTGTGCCAAAAATATCAAGTATAAGCTTATATAACAAGCTAAAATAACAAAGGGGGGTTTTGGTCCATTTTGGTGGCTAGAACTATGGGGAGCCCATTGGGCCTCTATTTGACCCATTGATGCCTCGGTTTTCATGCCACGTATAAATCTTGGCCCAAAATTTAGTTTGAGTTCGGTTTTACGCAAGAAAACTAGTTCGGGTGTGAAAAACAACACGAAAACGAGTGTTTTTCAGCTCATTTTTGTAAAATAAGAAAAACGTACTGACTCGTTGTAAAAATCCAAAATGTTTTCACGCATTGCTTAGAACATGTCATATAAGTGTTTTATAAAAATTTTTCGGCTTAACGGATGCTACAATGCTCGTTTTGTTGTTAACGATTGTGTTTATACTCATAGCGTATCAATAAATGAAACCTTTTTCGTTTAAATGGTTTTAAACGTACTGGGGCCTAAATATCAATATGTTAGACTCTATACTATATATAACTCGTATATGACCCCTCAGTATATATACGGGTCATAATCAGTATCGGTCGGTTACCCGTTTAATCGCTGCGAATTAACCGATTTATAGTTACTCGCTACATAGTGAATAAGGTATACATCGTTTTGTCACGAATGTCACAATGAAGATGTTGGTGGATTGAAAACATTGTTTGTTTCTTATGGTGATAGTGATGATGATGAAAGTGAAGCAAGAGGTTTTTAAGAAGTAGGATATGAAATAGATGATTCTGATGGAGATGAGCAAGACTATGATGCTAACGACATAATTTCAAAGAGGGAAAAGGAGGTAGAGAAGGAGGCTAATATGGTGATGAATGAACAAACAACTTATAATGTATTGACTACAGAGGCCATATCAACTGATACTATTGGTACTGATGTGTTAACTGATTTGATCATGGAGCAAGGAGCTGAAACTGAGGAAGTGTGTTTAACTGAAGAGATTGAGAACACTGAAACCTCTAAGAAGTTAGATGATGAAGAAGAATTGAATAACCTGATGGATGAGATTGAAAATCCAAATGAGTCTGAGGAGGAAAGAAGGAGAAAAGAAAACGGAAAGTCCATAGTTGAAACTGATGAACAAACTCTTGTTGATATACATGATAGGGCTGATAATGATGATGGCATTGATGATGAAGATGTACTTGCTAAACAGGCTGCCAAGAGACAAGCTGATATTATAAAAGAAACACCTGAAAGGGAAATAATTGTTCAGTCTATGACTGCAGAGGAGTTTGGTGAATAAGAAACCTTGATTGAACAAGCTCACATTGCCTAAACTCTAAACCAAGAAGGTAAAGTTGAACAGGAAGTAATTGTAGTGCTAATCAAGATGAAACAAGATGAAGAGGTGGATAACACCTTAGCACTTGTATTAAGCAAGTACAATCAACCACAACATGAACCTCAACCTGAAACCAAATCTCCAACCACTGCTAAACCTACTAATGATGATTCACTTAAGCAGATGGTGCCTTATGAGGTTGGAGAATCTTTTACAAAGATTGCATCAAAGAAATGGATAAACAAGTTGAAGAGGAGACTGAAAAAATAATCCTCATGATGAGGAGCCCAAGCGTAAATTTGAAAAGATTTATAAAAGAAAAAGAAGCAAGTCTGATAAGAAGAATGATGATGTAGAAGAACCTAAGAAAAGGACTTATGAGGCCGATATGCCTGAGTACTTTGTTGAAAGCCCTATGGAACATGAAAGCCTTGTGATGGTTGTTCCTATTCAGGTTGTTATGCCAGATATTGAACCTGACTTAAATGAGCCTAGAATTAAAGCACTGGATGATTCAACTGAACAAGATGATGATACTGAAGTTGATAACAGTGTAGATGATGACAATGACAATAATGTCGATGATAATGCTGGTGAGAAAACTGTTGATGCTGAAACTATTATCTCCCAACAAGTTGAAATAACTGATGTGCAGAGGGAGAACATACAACAAAGTCTTGAAAATGCAAGGAGAAATCATCCATTGGTGATAAACTTGATCAAACATGGTTATAAGTTTGAAAACGTAGTTCCTATGACAGATGAGGAACTGCAGAGATTGGTTGACAAAGAAGCTTATGAGATACAGAAAAGGAATGAGAAGAAGAATCGTGATCCCTGAGATATTGGAACTATTTGAGATTACATGTATTGTCCGATAAGGACTTGAGTATGATGAGTTTTGCTGCCTTTGAAGAACACTATAACTTGAACATGGAAAGAGTGAATAAAGAGGAACAAGAAAAACTGGCAAGGGAGGCAAAGCAAACTGAAAATATTGATGAGTTAATGAAGAGGTATGGAGGAAAGTGTACGTACTCGATTGAAAAAGGGATGTCAATAGAATTGGCGAATAGCCTGTCAAAAGAAAAGGTTGAATCCCATTTCAGGAAACTGTTTATGAAAGATGAACTAGTCGAAGCTACAAAACGACCAAGAATTGTGACATTGGCTGAAATGAACAACGTTGAAAAGAAAAGGAAATGGGAATATGAACAACTGATTATGCTTGACAGATTGATGACTGCTAGGGGAAGTTTGAGGGAAATTCCAGGTATGAGCATAAATGAAAAACTAATTTTTTACCTTTCTGAACTTGAAAAGGATGAACAAGAGAGAGCACAAGCTTCAAAGATTGCTAAAACCCTTATCACTGTACAAGTAAAACCGGAACATGTCGAATATAGAGATCCATGGGAAGATGAGAACATGATTAAAACTCCTAAATGGTTAATGATGACCCAAGGGATGGATGAAAGGAAGTTTGATCTCCTTGGTAAAGCTCAGCTAGAAGAACTATTTTATGAACATAAGGAATATTGGGAGAGACTTGAGGCTGAACAGAGGAATCCACAAAATTTTGAAGCTGGATCTAGTGGAGTTCGCTTTATTCCAGCTGGTCAGCTTGGAAATAAAAATGTGCTTATGATGATTGAAAAACTGGCCCAAGTAGTTAGTGAGAGTATTGTTGAGTTGAGGGCTATGCCAGTTGAAATGATAATTTCAATATATGAGAAGAAATTTGGGGCGTTGGGGGCAACTAAACCCAAAAAAGTAGTACCCACTAGGCCCTCAGCCTCGAGACCACAAGTCCCTGCTACTGGAGTCACACAACAACGATCAGAAAGGCCACCATATGATGTTGACCTACCAAAGATACTTTTCTATGACTCTGTTGTTGAATCAAAGAAGATTGTAACGAGGAGTGGAGATTTGAAGGATATCATCTTCAAGGATGATTTTGCTTAGTTTAAAAGGGAACAATTGGAGAAAATGGCAAGCCTGGAACTATGATTATCATGATAGAAATAAGCTTGCAGGAAGGAAACAGAATGAACTGTTCAAATATCTGAGGGAGGAAGCAAACAATGGATTCCCTTTGCTAAATAAGAAGAGAAAATGGAAGATGATTGAGCTTGAAAACAATAGAAGAGCAAAGAGGATGAGAAATATCACAAGTGCTGAGTTTCAATATATCTCACAAGTAAGGGAGAGAGACCCTTTGGCAAACATGATGGTTTGCATTAGTATGAGAAGGAGGATGAAAAGGCCAAACTACGAAGTCTAGAAGAATGGCAAGATTGCTAGAATTTCCTACAAGGAAGAAGATGATTACTAAATTCTTAGAAATTCGAATGGACATGCCTTGGGAATTATCAGAACTGATGAAGACCTACCTTTCCTGCATGATGAAGATTTAAGGGAAATTATGGAGTGGACTATACCTGAAAACCACCCTTATCATCAACTATTGTTTATGTTCAAGGAAAAAGAAGGAAGTGTCAAGATGGAAAGGAGACAAGAAGCCTCAAGCTCAAGAAGATAAGATTAATTTTATAGCTTAGTCTTTGCTTTGTAATGTCCACTTGACAGAATTTTCACTTGTAATATTTTGATTTTGTTATGTAATTTTGACTTTCGAATTTTATGTATATTTTGGACTAAGTGTATGTAACTGTGGAGGTGTTTTGGTACAGCTGCGGAGTTCCAATCTAGGGAGAGATTGTTGGGAAGAGAAAATGCTCAAAGGAAGATTGGAATCTTCTCAACCTCTCTGGAATTGGCTAAGTATGGACTCCGAGCACACTTAGACCTCCGAGCAAGCTTTTTACTTAACCTAGCAAGGAATTTTTCTTTTCAGGCAAGGTTATATTCTTGAAGTCTTCTTAAGTGACAATCCGAGCAGGGTTCACTTTATCTAGCAAAGGTGTTCTTCAAGTCGAGCATGGTTTTCTTACCAGCAAACTCTTGACTGAACCAAGTTAATGAAGCCAAGTACGTTGGAATATCTAGCAAGGTTAGATTAATAAACAGTAGTACGAGCATGCCTGAAGAAAGTTGATCAAGAAATATTCTAAGGACTTTCTCTAGCAAGGTTCAACTCCGAGCAAGCTACAGTGCTACCAGCACAATTCAAACAGTGTTACCAACACACTTCAGTTTACTTAATAAGTTATCCATTAACAAAGATTTGGAGGGATTCATGAAAAACAATTTGCTCGTAGGACCATATCGAACAAAGTTTGCTATACTCAAGAAGATTGAAGTCTGTTTGGTGAATATTTTCTAAGGAAAATATTCTAAGTAAAGTCTACCCGGAGAACTGTTCCCCAGCACACTTTGGTTACCAGGTCTGCTCGAAAAAGACAAAAGCTGCAAAGCTTACTCGAAGACCTGTTTTACACTTAGAATCTTTTGTAATTTGTTTTCTGATTATGTATCAATCATTAGGGTTTCTAGAAAGAGTGACAGCTGTCTGGAGGCAGGCCTATAAATAGAATAATCTAGGGCATGCCTCCTAACACACAATGTACACTCGACATAACCTGAAATATTCCTTACATTGAGTGTGGCGACTGATATTTAATTTGTACTGACAAACATTCCCTGTAGAAACCCTAATCAATTTGCATTTGTATGAATCTTTCTATAAATGGAAATCTTTTAAGTTAATGTTTGTGTGTGTTACCTTAGCATTTATTGTTCAACATTTAATGTGTTACTCATTTCGGCGTTAACATGCTATTGTTCTTACCTTATATAGTAGGTCGTTAACCTTCCTGTCAACACTTTATAGTGTGGGTTACGACGTTTATTGTGAGTGATATATCCTATTGAGAGGGACCGAAAAGTACACTTTGTGTTAAGAGTGCTTCTCTAGCACACATTGCATTCTTAAAGTACGTCAAGCATACTTTGCTTCAAAGTATACTTGACTACATATTTGTGAACTGTTTAAGTACTTTCGAGCACGATTTGTGTTATTCAAAAATTCGAGCAAGGTTGACATGTAGAAATGTCTCTAAGTTGTTTATTTGGGATTCTTTACTGATTCCTAGCATGGTTGCCTATTTGATGATTTATTCTTGATTATGTGTCTGGTGATTTATTTCTCCAGCAATCTTGTATTTCAAGTAAGCTTACTTCATTTTATTTACTTAGGTTTATTTCTATTTACATTATTATTTCTTAATTGACTCTGGAACGAGCAAGATTTGATTAGTGAAATTCATATACAAGCAAACTTAAATGACTAAACTTTCCAAGTAAGTTTTTCAGTAATATGCTTTAATGAGCAGGGTTTTAAATGGGAAAACTTTATCGAGCATGGTTTTGTAAAGAAAGATATTTTCTTAAAAAAATTTAAATGTTTGACAACTATTACTCACTAAATGACAAAAAACATTTATAACCCACTTTCAAAAAGGTATAAGAGAGGGAGTTAGAGATATTTCATAATATTCACTTCTCTCTCCTTCCACTACACTAGACTTTCTCTCGTTCTGGAAACCCCAAACGTTGCATCAAAATTTCCTACCTAATTAACCAGCCCTCATATTCTGACTCGGTAAGAATCAATTGATTGTTTTCCGATAGTGATTATATGAAATTGGGCAGTTAATTTTCATATTAACTAACTCTTTTTTTATGTGTAGGTTATTAATTTGTCGAAGCACAAGTTCATAAAGACATTTCTTCTCATAACTTCTTCAAATTATAACTTCAAACGGTTCAAAGTTATGAACTTTATGACTAATTTTTACTTTGAATGTGTTTTTGTTTTTGTTTGTACAGATATGGTGGAGGAACTGATATATCCGTTTGAGCAAAAGCACAATATGTGTGCTCTATTACAAGTGACTCCAGACAACGAGGAGGTGGCACACATGATTAGATGGCTCCAACGATCTAATCTTCGATTCTCCTTGACATAGTGCCCTGTGATATACAGAAACCATCACTTGGATTTCTGGCGCTCAGCCACACTTTTTGATGATCAAAATGACAGAAGATTGGAGGCTACCATGGCTAATCATGAACTGAGAGTCACTGAAAGACTAATTCGAGCAAGTTTGCAATTACACGATGATGACCGTAACCCTATCCACTTCACTTCTGAGCACTTACTGAAGATTTTTCAAGACACAATGGGTTATCAAGGGAATGTCCATGAGGGACAGTTTCAGAAAGGAATGTTTCCAAACCTTTACATGTTTTTAATTCATCATATTATTCAGGGGTTTGCTCCTAGAAAAGGCTTGTGGACCCTTATGAGCCGTGATTTGGCGAATGCAACCGTTGCGGTTGTATATGATTTACCATTCAATTTCTCAAGAATGATATTTGAAGGGATGGTAAGCATCTTGAGGAAGCCAAACAGAGAAAAATTCTTAGCTTACCCAAGATTTCTCCAAATTATCTTTAACCGTGTGTTAAAAGACTTACCTACAATTGGGACAACTCACGTGCCACAAATTACCAATGTTTATAAGACAATTGCAAAATTGTCTAGCACTAGCCGGTTCAATCCAAGAGCTGAGTTTGATATATTACCATGGCAAGTAAATCCTGATGCGCCTATTATGCCAGTACTAGAGTTGACCTCTAAGTAGGAAGAAAGTGCAGATGAGGAGGAGGATGATGATAATTCTGATGATTCAAATGATGATGATAGAGGAGGTGAAGGAGGAGTTGAAGGAATTGCTATTGATGATGAGGAAGCACAAGCACAGGGGTGAGAACATACCCTTACCTACCCCACTAGCCACACCCTTACCCATACTACCAGCCGCACCACTTTCCCCACCACCACAACATGAAACATCTACCCAATCCCCACCCATCCTAACACCACCTGGCCCTACCCATACCCAAAGCCCACCTGAAACCCAAACCCAAATCATTAACCAACCCTTAACCCAAACCAATCCATCCATGAATCATATATTCCCCAAACTGTTCAAACCCATCTACTTAACTTTCCAACCACACCCTACCAATCCCCTACCCATACTCAAACCTTAGACCAAACCAACGAACCAACCCTTAACCCCTTACCATCTACCAGTACAAATATCTTTGAAAGCCCAAGCCCACCTACTAAACCAACCCAAACCCAACCCAATATCCCTTATTCATTTTCTGACTCATCAACCAATACCCCTCCCCATGGTGCTTATGTTTTCAAAATAAATCTGGATCTCATTTGTGAAAATTATGAGTTGAGAGGAAGAAATGATGAATTGGTAAAGGAGAATGAAGAGCTGAATGAACAGTTGGCCTAGCCTTGAAGAAAATTCAAACCCTGGAGGCTGAGGTTGAGAAGACCTCAGCTGTACCAAAATAGGGGGAGAATATTCCAGTGGCCACTGCTGATGTTGATGTTGTTGATGAGGAGATGGTGAATGTAGAGGTGAATGCTGAAGATGCTTTAAAAACATTTTTGAATGTTTATGGTGACAGTGATGATGATAGTGATGAGAGGATGGCTGATGATGATGGTTATGAAGGTGAGAAGTCTGATATTGGTGAACAGGAGTATGATGCTGAGGATGTGTTAGCAAAGAAGGTTGACAGGGAAATGGTTGAGAAAGAGATAGAGAAGGATATGGAAGTTGAAAATGTGCAAACGGATGAAATTCTAACCACAGAAGCCATAGCAACTGATGCTATTGGTAATGAAACATTGACTGATGTGGTGATATATGAAGTTGCAGCAACTGAGGAACTAGTTTTGACTGAATAAGAAACACATGATGAAAGTTCCAAGAAGGTTGTGAATGATGAAGAAATGAAACATTTAATGAATGAAATTGAAAATTTCCCTAATGAGTCTAAGGAGGAAAGAAGGAGAAAGGAGAAGGGAAAATTTATTGCTGAATCTGACGATGAAACTGTTGACACACAGGAGAAAATTGTTGAAGATATAGATGATGAAGCTGAACAGGCTGCCAAGAGGCAAGCTGATATTATTTTTGAAGCACTGGAAAGGGAACGAATTGCCCAATCCATGACAACTGAGGAGTTTGTTGAGCAGGAAACGTTGTATGAACAAGCTCACATTGCTCAACTCTCTAAATCAAGAAGGAGAAGTTGAACAAAGGTCATTGAAGTTATGATTAAGATGAAACAAGCTATAAAGGTGGATAACACCTTAGCACTTGTATTGAGCAAATTCAACCAACCTTAAACTGAAAAACTATTGATACCCAAATGGTGCTTGAGGAGGCTGGAGAATCATTAACAAAGATTGCATCAAAGAAATGGGTGAAACAGGTTGAAGAGGATATTGAAAATAATCCTCCTGATGAGTGGAGTTATGATGATGAGCCCAAGAGTAAATTCGGAAAGATTTATAAAAGGAAAAGAAGCAAGTTTGATAAGAAGAATGATGATGATGAAGAAACTAAGAGAAGAAGGACTGATGAGGCTTATATGCCTGAATATACTGTTGAAAACCCAAAGGAACATGAAAGCCAAGTGATTCTTGTTCCTATTCAAGCAGTTATGCTAGAAGCTGTGCTTGAACCTAATGAGCCAAGGATTGAAGCATTGGATGATTCCACTGAGAATGTTGATGATACTGAAAGTGAGGACAGTGCTGATGATAATAATGATAATGCTGAAAATGAAAAGGCTAAAACTGTTATCTCCCCACAGGTTGAAATGACTGATGTATAGAGGGACAACATACAACAGAGCTTGGATAATGCAAGGACAAATAATCCTTTGGTTGTAAGTTTTATGAGGCATGGGTACGAATTTGAAACTTTAGCTCCTTTATTTGATGAGGAGTTGCAAAACCAACTGCTTTTGCATTTTGCATATACGATGTTATCTAAGTTGGTTAAATAACAATATGCAAAACCTACTGCTTTTGCATTTTGCATATAAGAAGTTATTTAAGTTGGTTAAATAACAATATGCAATGCATACTGGATTTTGCATGTTATGTTATCTTATAACATAAATAAATAAAATAGATTACTTGAGTTTGAATTTGGTGAGAATCTTTTGGCTTGACACCTTTTCCCCCTTCTCTCTCCTCACTTAATTATTTTATCTATTCCAAGACATGCACTAGTTTTGGTTGGGTAGATTTATGTGGTGCATTATTGCTCACAACCAAGTCTCTCTCACACACAAGTTGCAAGTAAACTATTTCTTCCTTCTCTCTAATTTTCAGCCAGGGAAAGAAATATTAAGGAAGAGTTTTCCAAGTGTAAATCCTAGCAAAATCAATGTGTTTGAAGGGTATACAAGCTTGAGGTTCTCCTATCTTGAAGACTCGCTCTGCATATCATCATCTCCTTCATTTTCTTGGAATCTTGAATGTAGTATGCTATTAACACCCTATGGTTGTTAATATTGGTAAGCATGCAAATTCGTATATGGATCCGGGGCTTGGGTTTTGCATATAAAATCTGTTTTATATTCATCTAATTAACAAGATTTCAAACTTATCTATCCGCTGCGTTTTTATATAAACGGGTTTATATGACTTTGATAATCTTGTTAAAACCCAACAATGACATCAAGAGCCACTTATACGGATACATGCTTCAATAGATCTAAAAATTTTTGGGTTTATGGTGTGGTTCACCATATGGCCGAAAGTTTTGGGGCTTTTGGTTACCCCTTGGTTTTTCAAGATTATACTTTACATGCATGTGGTAATCTTGAAGAATTAAGTCATATGGATGATTGATTATTTTGTTTGGATAAAAACCCAAAGTTTTTGGTTTTCTAAACCTTGGCCGAAAACTTTAAGGGTTAAAAGGGGAACCATTTTGGATTTACACAGTTTGCATATTCGGATACGCATTTGCGTGTTCATAAACTAGCCATGACCTTGTGTTTGGATGTATGTTTGTGTTGTCATTTATTCAATTATTCAATATGGATGTAATATTCTTTTATTTGGGTTTGTAATCTATTTATTCATTTCATATTGGTTTGTAATAATAAGTAGATTAGTTGTATTTCTTTTACTAGATGGAAATGTATTAAGATATATTTTTTGTAAAAGAAGATGCAACAAAGTTATGGTTTTGGTTTTGGGCATTAATGGACCTTATAGTCCAAGATGATATTTTAGCCTAATGCCAAAACCCAAACATGGAGGCCCAAGAAAGTAGGAGCTAAAGTTGGAGCCCAAAAGGAAGCCCAAATAAAGTGGAAGAGTCACAACACAAGGTGGACACTAGAAGCATTTGGATGCAGAGTCAAGTGGGAGTTCACCGACACATGACTTGTGTCATTCTCGTCCCATAGGAGAGACCTTTTGGCACACTTGTTTCGGTCAACAAATGTAGCCAAGTTTAGGTGGCTATGGTTACAAACTTGTGGTTGTTTTATTTACGCATGTTTGGTTGTTTTATGTTTTGCATATGGATTGTTAACTTAAAATCAACAACTTGCATAAAAATGGTTCCAAATTGGTTTTATTAAAGGAACTTTGAAAATTGGTTTTTCAAACAAAGTACTATGTATTTGAATGCATGCAAATGCAGATATTCAAATTGTTTTCCAATCTAGAATTTAGAAAACATAAATCCCTTTTAAGAACAAGTTTAACACCATCCTTTTATACAACACTCGATTCACTTGGGAACTCGATGTGGGATAAAGGTCACCTAACCACATTGGAGAAAACTTGTGAGTTTGAGGTGGGTTTGCCATATTTGTGGGATATAGGTCAACTAACCATTTATATGTGAAAATTTACACGTATGTGAAAGTAGGACGACTTGATTTTGAAATCATGTGAATAGGGTCACCGAAGCATGGCGTACAAAGGTGTTCATAGGATTAAACATGCCAACTAAACATATGATGTTTAACTGATCCCATAAAACTAGAAGTTGCAAAGGGTTGCAATCGTCAAGCGTTGAATACCTTCTTAATTCAATAGTAGGATAAAGGTCACCTAACTACTATGTGAATGTAACGTTGGGTTCTAGATTTTTATCATTAGTTGTCTTGAAGACATAAAAGGGTATTAACGATTAAAATAATTAATGATATCGAAAATACTAAAATTTAGCTTTGTAAAATTATGTGGATGGCCGCAATCAACAATCCACCTAACGCAATTATCCCACCCGTGCATAACATATCACTAAGAGCCATACTCAACAAGGAACGTCTTAACTATAACAATTTTATGGATTGGTATCGAAATTTGAGAATTCTTCTCAAACAAGAAAAGAAATCCTATATATTGGACGATCCTATTCCCGACGACCCAAACATTGACGATGTAGATGCCTATAACGATTGGTTAAAATACACTGAGGATTCGGTGCAAGTTTCTCATCTCGTGTTGGGAACTATGATTCCCAAAATTCAAAAGGACTTTGAAAATCATGGGGCATATGAAATGATCACCCAACTTAAGAAAATGCTCCTTATTCAAGGGTGGAATGCTTTGAAACGGTTCGAGCACTTCATGCATGTCATATGGAAGAAAACCAATCGGTTTCATCTCATGTGCTTAAGATGAAAAGCCACATTGATCGACTTGAAAGGCTAAATTGTTTCGTCTCAAAAGAGTTAGCCATGGATATGATCCTTAATGGCCTAACCAAAAGGTTTGAGACTTTTGTCATGAATTATAACATGAATGAATGGGACAAGAGCATTGGTGAGTTTCACGCAATGCTCAAAACGGCCGAAGCGGGAATGGGTAAAAAGGTTTTACCGGTTCTCATGATCAACGAAGGTGGCAACAAGAAGAGGCATCACCCGGAACCTAAGGCAAATGTTTACAAAGGTAAGGGACATGCCAAGGGTAAGTTCAAAGGGAAGACAAAAGCGGAACCACACAAGTCAAAAGAGAAGAAGCTAAAGGTTAGCTCAGAGGATTCGTGCTTTGGTTGTGGTCAGAAAGGAAATTGGATGAGGAATTGTCCAACCTATCTCAAAGAGCTGAAAGCAAAGAGGGGTGCGGGGCAAACCTCGGGTACAACTTTCATGATCCATATTGATCTTAATGTTAAATCTTCTAACACATGGGTTTTGGATACCAGATGTTGAACTCATATTTGCAATTTGTTGCACGAGTTAAAAAGAAATAAGCATTTCAAGAAAGGAGATACAAGTCTCTTCATGGGCTACAGAGCAAAAGTTGATATCAAAGACCAATGAGACCACATTTTGAATCTTCCAAAAGGTTTGGAAATTTTTATTTTGACTCATTCATATAAATATGGTTTATGATTATGACATTTTGAGTTGTGTTCCATTTTAGCATTCTTAAATCCATGAATAAGTTAACTATTCTAAATGTTCGTAGTCCTTCATATTTGTGGAAAAAAAAATGAGGGTAAGACTATTATGAACTTGGATTGGCGGATATTCATAATGTTAGTGCACGGAAATTTGACACTGTGGATATGTTATCCTAGCATATAATATGGATCAAGTATCCTTAGAATATGTTGCAGACCCTGTCAGGATCAATGATCCTCAGTACTTATTATTTATTAATGATTTTCCTTTGTTATCTTGATATTTTGGGCAGGTATAACGGCTAGTTACCAAGTCTAACTTATAATCTCGCAATCAAGTCAACAAACCGCGTGGATAGTTAAGGAAAGAGTTATATTGAAGGCAATGGCGGATTTTTAGGGATTATTAGTTAATAGTCTTTATTATTCATAACTCCATAGAGTTATTACCTTTTATGTATAAATAGAGGTTATGATCAGCTAGGAAAGACAACCCAATACCCAATACACTTTGCTCTCTACGAATACAGCAATACACACACACACCTAGAAAATATTGTATCACTGATCATAATCTCCAACCTTGTATCCTCATTTTTCATATTAATAAACTTGACGGTGATTTTTTGCATCGTCTGGGGGTTTTTTGTGCCGGAGATCACGATAATCATATACTCATCGACCAAAGGTTACCTTGTTGATCATTGACTAAAGTAATTCGACCAAAGATTATCTTATTAATCTTTGACCGAAGTTATTTTACCAAAGATTACCTTGATAAGTTTTGACCGAAGTAAGACTATCTTGGTTACGGGCTTTTTCCCTCGTGATCAAACCTTTGTGTTCACTAATATTACGCTTATACACTTGTCATTATTGAAATAGCACCTTACCTCATATAACAGATTTGGATACTTGATCCTTAGCAGATTTTTATCCAAAACAATTTGGCGCCCACCGTGGGGCAATTGGTGCTATAATCCAGAAAATACCTTATCAATATTCAACCTTTCATACCCATATCACCATCAATGTCCTCTCAACCAACCTCTCTTTCATCAAACATGCCATTTTCGGTTCCTCTCTCATCAAGAACTTTGCCGCCGATGCCTCATCCAATCACGGGAGCACCGAGGGCTACTGCTGCTGGAAACAAGACACAAATTCCAGTTTTCCAAAGCTCAAAGAACACCACTGCCACTTCGGTGGTGAACTCTAACAATGATGTTTCTGCTATGTTTTCACAGGTTAAGGCATACATGGAGCAGCATAACAAAACCAACCAGAAGATCCTACGTGAAATTGAAGATCTCGAGAAGAATAAGAGGCCACTGGAGGATCAGACTCCTTTAATGCCAAGGATTCTGGATTTAACTACTCCAGGATCTGTGGCTCAACAGACTTAAGGATCCTCCATCTTCCAGCAAGGATCATCAATCCTTCAACCATGATCTATGGGTCAGCACATTCAGGGATCCTCAATTTTCCAGCAAGGATCATCTATCCTTCAACAGGGGTCCATGGGTCAGCAAACTCAAGGATCCTCGTTCCCACAACAAGGATCATCTATCCTTCAACAAGGATCCATGGGTCAGCAAACTCAAGGATCCTCGTTCCTTCAGCCAGGATCCTCTGGGATTTATCACCAATGATCCTTCAACTCCCAACTTCAAGGATCCTTCTTCCAGAATCAAGGATCCTCAGGGCTTCAACATCAGAGGTCTTTGGAGCTCTATGAAGGAGACATCATCCCCATGCGAACCATTGCCTCTGGTGGACCAGCTACCATGGCAGATGCTTTTTACCTTGGCTACACTTCCAGGAACCGAGAGGTATCATGTATAGTCATATATCCTTAGACACTAACCTTGGCTCTATGTAAGATATAGGTATCAACCAAGCTATGGCCAAGGAACTTCAGAAGCTTAAGGATATGATATCCAGCGTGCCAGGAGTGGTCTGTCCAAATCCTGAAAATACAAGAAGGAAGCCACAAGTTGTCCAGATTTGCTCCACCTATTTGTGATGCTGAAGTCCCAAAACGATTTCAGACCCCCAACATGAAGGTGTATGATTAGACCACTGATCCGGAAGAGCATGTGGCTCAGTATAGGGAAAGGATGGAAATCAATCCAATTCCTGAAAGACTCAAGGAGGCTTGTCTATGCAAAGGCTTTGGATCCACTTTAACAGGATCCGTACTCAAATGGCTGCTAAGTCCTCCTCCTTATTCTGTTAATTCTTTTTCGCACTTAGTTAATTTGTTCAATAGCCAATTTTCTTGTAGTAGAAAATTCGAGAAATTAACTAGTGATTTATATAGAGTGATCCAACTTCGTGATGAATCCTTAAGGGATTTTGTTACAAAGTTTGGAAGGGAGGCCTTAGAAATCCCGAATCTTGACATGGCTACGGCTGTTGAAGCATTCAAGATGGGACTTCAAAGGGTCTCCCCATTTTATGACGATCTTGTGATGACTCCATGCAGGACTTTAGATGAAGTCAGAAACAGGGCACTCAGATTTATAAGGCTAGAGGATGAAAAAAAGATCCAAAAACGGTTAGGAGCTCCAACGAAACAAGAGTCATCTAACCAGAAACAAGGATCCTCATTTAGGAACAACGACTCAAAGCCGTACTCCAAATTCAACAATCAAAATATCCAGGCAGTTGAAGTAGGAGAAGATGATGAGGACTACCCAAGTATTTCCGAGTATTGCTTCTCTGTTGATACCCATGGTTTGATTTGTGCCATGAAGGATCTTGGAGAGAAAGCAAGGTGGCCTCGAAAAAATGAGAAAACAACATCCTTCAACGACAAATCCAAGTGGTGTGCATTCCATGAAGACTTTGGCCATCAGACAGAAGGTTGTATTGGTTTAAGGAGGGAAATTGGATACCTCCTGAGCAAGGGCCATTTCAAAGAGCTCTTGGGAGGAAAAAAGTCTAGGATCCAGGATCCTGAAGATGAACCACAGAAAACAACTCCACCCCCACCTGAAGCACAAGTAATCAACTTCATCTCCGGTGGCTCAGATATATGCGGTACTTCTTTCTCCTCAGCAAAAAGGTATGCCAAAGAAACAAAGTTGGAGAACGGAGAACGACCAGTCATATCCACTACTTTGACGACTGACAAAAGAATCTTCTTTGTTGAAGAAGATAAGATAAGCATCTAGGATCCTCACCACGACAGTTTGATTGTAACTTTGTTTATTGCTAACCATTATGTGCGCAGGATCCTAGTCAATGGTGGAAGCTTGGTCAACATCATTCAACACGACGTGCTACAGAAAATGAAAATCCCGGACTCGGAAATCATCCCGAGAACGTCGGTGCTAGTTGGTTTCAGTGGTGAAACCAAGAAAACATTGGGGGACATCAAACTCCCAATATACATCGAAGGGTTAAACTCTTACCAAAAGTTTTGTGTTATTGACAATCTTTCTTGTTGCAACGTTATTCTTGGCAGGCCTTGGATACATGGAATGAAGGCTGTAGCCTCTACTTACCATCAGTGCATCAAACTACCAACTCCTTGGGGAGTAGTAAGGATAGATGGTGACCAAGTGGAAGCCAAGAATTATTATTCTTCATCCATTAAGCTGACAGCTAAACAAACGATAGCATAGCAATTACAGCAACATCCTAGGGACGTGCTGGAAGCTCGGGAGCGAGACACAAAAGAAGTATCTTTAGATTCTGAAGATCCATACATGAAGGTATCCCTAGGATCTTGTATCCCTGAGGAGATCGAGGAGGATATAATATCATTCCTAAAGCAACGAAAATCCACATTTGCCTTCAGACATTCAGACATGACAGGTATTTCTAAGGAGGTAATTACTCATAAGTTGGGCCTTGATTATTCTATTAAACCCGTCCATCAGAAGCGAAGGAAATTCGCTCCTGAGAGGAACGCGGTCATACAAGAAGAAGTTGAAAAACTTCTTAAGGCCGGTATGATCAGAGAGGTTAAGTATCCTCGATGGTTGGCTAATGTGGTTGTTGTTTCCAAAAAGAATGGAAAGTGGAGGGTGTGTGTCGATTTTACCGATTTAAACAAGGCATGCCCCAAGGATCCTTTCCCGTTACCACATATAGACTCCATGGTGGATGCAATGGCAGGGCATGAGATGCTTACCTTTTTGGATGCTTCCTCTGGATTTCAACAAATTCAAATGGAACCATCTGATCAAGAGGATACAACATTCATGACTCCTACCGGCATATATTGTTATATTGCTATGCCGTCCGGACTAAGAAATGCAGGGGCAACATATCAAAGATTGGTCAACATGATGTTCAAGGATCAATTAGGCAAAACCATGGAAGTCTACATAGATGACATGGTAGTAAAGTCAAAGAGGGCTGAGGATCACCTTAGAGATTTTGAAGAAGCATTCAATATCCTTGACCAGTATAACATGAAACTGAACCCGTCAAAATGCCATTTTAGTGTTAAGGCTGGAAAGTTTCTAGGATACATGGTGACCAAAAGGGGAATGGAAGCGAGCCCTGAGCATATAGAAGCCATCATTAATTTAAAGTCTCCTGGGAATGCTAAAGATGTCCAAAGACTGACGGGAAGAATAGATGCCCTCAACTGATTCATTTCCAGATCCTCAGAGAAATGCAAAGACTTCTATGATATCTTGAGGAAGAATAAAAAGTTTGAATGGACTCAAAGGCATGAAGATGCACTAAAGGCTCTTAAGGATTATCTATCCTCAGCGCCCGCTTTGATGAAGCCAATAGATGGTGAGCCGCTGTCCCTATACTTAGCTGTGTCAGGAAATGCAATTAGTGTTGTTCTAGCCAAAGATCATGAAGGACAACAGCATCCAGTATATTATGTAAGTAAAAGCATGTTAGACGCAGAGGTCAGGTATTCTCACCTTGAAAAACTAATTCTTGCTTTAATTATGGCCTCAACCAAGTTGAGACACTATTTTGAAACACATACTATTATTTTAAGAACTAATTATCCTGTTAAGAATGTGCTTAGAAAACCAGAATTGTTAGGAAGGATGGCCAAATGGGCTGTGAAATTGAGTGCATATGATATTCAGTATGAGCCCAGAACAACCATTAAGTCACAAGCGCTTGCAGACTTTGTGGCCAATTTCAGTAGTGACATGCAAAAGGAAGCTGATTTGGAGGTTCAACAACTGGAAGAAACCAAGGATCCTTGGATCCTCTTTACTTATGGAGCATCCAACGTAAGAGGAACAGGATTGGGTATCCTACTGAAATCGCCACAGGGGGACATAATACCCCAGTCCATTGCATGTGCATTCCAAGCCACCAATAATGAAGCGGAATACGAAGCTCTAATCGCAGGTTTGCAATTAGCTAAACACATGAGGATCAGGTATCTTCAAGTATATGTAGATTCGTTATTGATGACTAACAACTTTCATGGCTCATATGCTGTTAAAGGTGAAAAACTAATCAAATATCTAGATGTTGTGAAGGAACTATCAAAGTTTTTCGATTATTTTAGTATTATACAGGTACCAAGAGAAGAGAATGCTGGGGAGGATGCTTTAGCAAATTTAGCTTCATCATTGAAGATTCCAGAAGATACGAAGATCCCAATCATCCATGTACTCTCACCAGCAATTGGAGAACAAGAAGTTGGGGAGATAACAACTGACAAAGATATTGTGCCTTTGGATCCATTATCCTCAAGTAATCAAGGATCTTGGATCCTCCCGATCAAGAAGTTCATTCAAAATGGAGAGATTCCAGCCACAGAGAAACCTAAAATCCTTCAAGCTTAAGGTATCGCAATACATTTTAATAAATAATACTTTGTATAGGAAATCTCTTGCAGGTCCATACTTGAGATGTATCTAAGATCCTGAAATTCAAGAGGTGCTCGAAGACTTTCACAAAGGAGATTGCGGTAATCACGCTGGAGGTAGAGCCCTATTCTCTAGGATTCTGAGAACAGGATACTACTGGCCAACTATGAAGAGAGATGCTATGGAGTATTCAAAGAAGTGTGACTCATGTCAAAGACACGGCAACATTCTACATAAGCCAGCAGAGCCTATGTATCCTATATCCTTATCATGGCCTTTCATGAAGTGGGGCATGGATATCGTGGGTAAGCTACCTAAAGCGCCAGGAGGAAAAGTATTCATGCTTGCGATGACTGATTACTTTTCAAAGTGGATAGAAGCAGAAGCATTTGTTCGAAAAAGAGGTGATATCCTTAATTAAAAGAAATATTATTACTAGATTTGGTATCCCTTCAGAAATTATTTGTGACAATGGTTCCCAGTTTATCGGGAAAAGAACCACTAACTTTTGTGACTGTTGGGGCATCAAGATGATTACTTCTACACCAATTCATCCTCAAGCTAATGGTCAAGCAGAATCAAATAACAAGATTATCATCAACAACTTGAAGAAGAAACTAGGATCCAAGAAAGGCAAGTGGGCCGAAGAGCTATCATATGTTCTTTGGGCTGACAGGACAACACCAAAGAATGCAACAGGTCAAACACCTTTCTTATTGGTTTTTGGCTCAGAAGCTGTAATCCCTACGGAGATGGGGGTTCCTACCGCCAGAACAAGCATTCGTGATCCTCAGGCCAACAATGAAATCCTTCTCCAAGATATAGATACTGTTGATGTGCTCAGAGACCTGGCTAAGATCATAATGGCAGCATATCAGCAAAGGGTAGCTGGAGCATACAACAAGAATATCAGGACTCAAAGATTTCAAGAAGGAGATCTAGTTTTGAGGAAAGCCTTCCAAAACACAACTAATCCAGCAGATGGAAAGCTAGCACCCAAGTGGGAAGGCCCCTACTTGATCGAATCAGAAGCCGGAAAGGGGGCATATCATCTGCTGACTATGGAAGGCAACAGGTTACCAAGAGCATGGAATGCTATTCATCTCAAGAAATACTTTTTCCTAATCAGGATCAAGTATCCTCAGAAGGATCAAGGATCCTGAAATTGGTAATATTTATCCGATCACCTATTCATTTCAGATTCTTATAAATTTAAGGATAGTATATTTTTAACATTTGTCTTTTTCCAAGTTTTAAATAACAATGCAGATTTCATTTAAGAGATTCAAAGTCTAAGAGGTTGGCCACCTCTCCCTCACACTTAAGGTACTTTACTATTTCCCTTGGTCTAGCCCACGATTAAGGTATGACCCCCAATGGTCATATCTTCCAAGGTTTAAAGGTTTTCACCTTTCTTACGAATTAGAATTTCTACACTCTCGTCTGTAGCGCACGCTATCCGACGTATAGTTCGGCGCAGCGGGACCAGTACACGCTTAGTGGCTGACAATTTCGTTGTCTCCGGCTATATGGAGGATCCTACGAATAATGGTAGACGTACCATTTCCTAAGGTTTAAGGGGTTTTCACCTTCTTCTCAAGGGCCATGTCGCCAGTTAACATCCGTATCTTTGGGCCAGTCCCCAGTTTGGGGTTGTCCCCAGTATTTGGACTTGTCCCCAGTTTAACACCAGTTACACGGGCTTGTCCCCAGTTGCACGGGCTTGTCCCTAGTTGCACGGGCTTGTCCCCAGTTTATTTGGGTTTGTCTCAAGTTTGTTGGGTTTAATCCCAGTTAATATCATAAGTTATTTGCATCAGGTATCCTAAATTCAATTACAAGGATCACAGAAGGATCAACGCTTACGGTAACTTAATGGTGTTGGATATACAGCCGGAAGGAAAGTTCCCAAGGAAACTCCATTGATATATTACAATTATACCCAACTTGTCAAATCTCATGTGTTTTTCAGGAAGTTTGAATTCAAAGGCAAAATGACATATGTGATCTTATCACAACCGCCATTTTGGGGGCAATTATTAGTGTACGGAAATTTGTCACTGTGGATATGTTATCCTGGCATATAATATGGATCAAGTATCCTTAGAATATATTGCAGACCCTGTCAGGATCAATGATCCTCAGTACTTATTATTTATTAACGGTTTTCCTTTGTTATCTTGATATTTTGGGCAGGTATAACGGCTAGTTACCAAGTCTAACCTATAATCTCGCAATCAAGTCAATAAACAGCGTGGATAATTAAGGAAAGAGTTATATTGAAGGCAATGGCGGATTTTTTGGGATTATTAGTTAATAGTCTTTATTATTCATAACTCCATAGAGTTATTACCTTTTATGTATAAATAGAGGTTATGATCAGCAAGGAAAGACAACCCAATACCCAATACACTTTGCTCTCTATGAATACAACAATACACACACACACCTAGAAAATATTGTATCACTGATCATAATCTCCAACCTTGTATCCTCATTTTTCATATTAATAAACTTGACGGTGATAGTTTTCATCGTCCTGGGGTTTTTTGTGCCGGAGATCACGATAATCATATACTCGTCGACCAAAGGTTACCTTGTTGATCATTGACTAAAGTAATTCGACCAAAGATTATCTTATTAATCCTTGGCCGAAGTTATTTTACCAAAGATTACCTTGATAAGTTTTGACCGAAGTAAGACTATCTTGGTTAAGGGCTTTTTCCCTCGTGATCAAACCTTTGTGTTCACCAATATTACGCTTATACACTTGTCATTATCGAATTAACACCTTACCTCACTTAACAGATTTGGATACTTGATCCTTAGCAGATTTTTATCCAAAACACATAAGGCATGAATATAGAGCAAGGGTTTGCTGCCAAGGGTCATAGATATTTTTGGGATATAAATATTTAACTGATCCACCCTCAAATGTTACTGCATTGAATCCTTGTAATTGGTGGTCATAAGTAAATTTGAGTAAAGGCGGATATTATATTATCCTTCGACCTGAGATACTTATTGGGTCTTGATATTTACCAAATATTATGCTTTGACTTAGTTCTTTGCTGCACTGAAACATGATGGTACATAAGGCTAAGATCAGGTGTGGTACGAGGTTATTTGAGAGACATATGTAGTCAAAAGGGGATTTGTCCCTCTTATTCACTGAGAGCAAGATTTCTAAGGCCTTCTAAGTTAAATCAATAGAGAATGATCACTCTGTGTCTCTGGATTTGACATGAAATCTGTGTGCAAAAGGATAAATGATGGATTCACCTAAATCATTTCAAGGCGGGTACTTGAAGGGGATGATGTTATTGAATGGCACTTCGTCATATGTATTCGGGGGTAGTAAACCGTTGTTAGGTGGTATTTGCTATTTGCATCAATCTTCTATGAATCTTGTGCAAGTGGGAGATTGTTGGAATTGGTCTGCCCAAGACACATATTAGAGTTGATGTGGCTAGTACGTTATGATCCAAGCGGGTCATACCCAATAACAAGCTAGACAAACACCACGATATTTATTTAAGATATAATCTAACAAATAAATATCAACACTTAGAATATTTAGAAATTGGGTTTCTAAATATTTGCACTTGTGTAATAAATAGATTATATGGATAATTTATGTTACGAAAGATTTTTCATTTTGCATATACGATGTTATTTAAGTTGGTTAAATAACAATATGCGAAACGACTGCTTTTCCATTTTGCATATACGATGTTATTTAAGTTGGTTAAATAACAATATGAGAAAACTACTGCTTTTCCATTTTGCATATACGATTTTATTTAAGTTGGTTAAATAACAATATGCAAAACCTACTGCTTTTGCATTTTGCATATACGAATTTATTTAAGTTGGTTAAATAAAAATATGCAATGCATACTGGATTTTGCATGTTATGTTATCTTATAAAATAAATATATGAAATAGATTACTTGAGTTTAAATTTGGTGGGAATATTTTGGCTGTACATCTTTTCCCCCCTACTCTCTCCTCACTTAATTATCTTATTTATTCCAAGACATGCATTAGTTTTGGTTGGGTAGATTTATGTGGTGCATTATTGCTCACAACCAATTCTCTCTCAAACACAAGTTGCAAGTAAACTCTTTCTTCCTTCTCTCTAATTTTTGGCCAAGGAAAGTAATATCAAGGAAGAGTTTTCCAAGTGTAAATCCTAGCAAAATCAAGGTGTTTGTTAGAAGCTTGAAGGGTATACAAGTTTGAGGTTCTTCTATCTTGAAGACTCGCCCTTCATATCATCATCTCCTTCATTTTTTTGGATTCTTGAATGTATAGCGGTAAGCATGCAAATTCGTATATGGATCCGGGGCTTGGGTTTGGCATTTAAAATCGGTTTTATATTCATCTGATTAACAAGATTTAAAACTTATTTATCCACTGCGTTTTTCATATAAATGGGTTTATATGACTTTGGTAATCTTGTTAAAACCCAACATACATATAAGATATCTTCCAGATGAACATAAGATAGGTTACCTTCGAAAACCAACACAACGCTGTTATTGCAAAAATTACCCCTACAAACTCATGATCCTTACCAAGCTCATTTCTCCCAAGATTCTTCTATCCATAATATTCATATTTCTGCGTGGTAGTAGCTTAGCTTGCTGAATCCGTACCAGTCCACCATGCTTTCTGCAACATTAGTATAACCTTTACACATGTAGGTATCTATTCCTTTCCTCGTATCGGAATAACAACTCACCTAGATTCCACATCATATTGTAATCCCCAGGTCGATCATCACATCATTAGATTTGTACATACTCCAGCAATAAAGAACTCCATGAGCCCGTGATAGCTTGAATGACATCGCATGTCATGTTTATAGATTGAATGACATCGCATGTCATGTTTAATTAAAGTGATGAGTCATGCTTGCCATCATCCTACTTCTAACCCAACATTAAAGCTCTTATAACATATCTTTCTAATATGATTTGTGTGATCTAACCCAGTGAATTTGCCTTATGGCCTAATGGTATCCTAACCCATTACCGTAATCATGCCTTCTTTTCCTTGAAGTTATTATTGCTTACCATTTAGCTCAACACTCTTCCCTTCCTTGTGTAGAAGTAATATTTGAATAGGAATTCTGGTTATGTCCTCATTCGAAATAAGATTCCTTTATGTATATCGATCTATAATTGCAATATGAAAATACATGCCTAATCAAAATGAATGTTATACCCATCTATGGTGCAACTAATCGTTCACTTCGTGTCATATACTCATCGATTCTTTCCTTCATAAAAACCGAGTTATTTTGCACACCTCCTTTTATTAAAATTTGAAGTCCTTGCTAGTTATTTTATACCCATATCTTAGTTGATAACGTTTGATTCCTTTTTTGGCTAACTATTATCTCCATTCTTCAAGACTTATAAACAAATTTGAAGGTCGAAATTTCTTTAACAATTTTAAGGACGAAATTTCTTTAACTAGGGGAGAATGTGACAACCCCGATATATATTAGGGCCTCAATTTCTTTTCCTTTTCATATGTGTTACCTATTTGAAACTCGACTTACTAAATTATTATATACCTAGAAACTGATCTAGGAAATTCCGACCTCGTCTTAAGAATCAACACTAGTTATCAATAACACAAGGGCTCGACCCATCTACACAACAATGGGCTCAACCAAAACAACCATAATCATTTAAGCATGAAACTAACTATTGCAAACCCTATACACATAACTATATAATGAACAACATGTCTCTTATATGAAACCCGGGTATACAAAGCGTAAATTTCCAATGAGATTGATGCATATAAGAATTATATCTAAAACATATGAGTATTACAAGATTCATGAATTTATCATCATGGTGTACTATGTACATTACGTGCGTACACGTATATGACTTATCAATTAGACAATTCGTCATTGATATTTAGTTATCCTGTTGTTGGAAAATTAGAATATGGTGAATAGAGATTAATTAGAATAATCGATATTAAACTTTTCATTTGGTAATGAAACTCTTGAGTAGAGCCTTTTGATTACAATTGATTAGTTTTTATTTTATTATTAAATTGAGTTAAGTGCCACTTTAGTACCTGTGGTTTGGCCAACTACGGAACTTTAGTACCTAAACTTTATTTTGTGCAACTAGCTACCCCAGCTTCAAAAAACCTGCCACTTTAGTACTTTTTGCTAAGCCCGTTAATTTTTTCTCGTTAATTCAGTGGTAAACTTGTAATTTCAATTATTTTATCATAAACTCAAAAAGAGTTAAGTGTTACTTTAGTACCTGTGGTTTGGCCACTACGCAACTTTAGTACCTAAACTTTTTTTTGTACAACTAGCTACCCCAGCTTCAAAAAACTTGCCATTATAGTACTTTTTGCTAACCCCGTTAATTTTTTCTCATTAAGTCAGAGGTAAAATTGTAATTTCAATTATTTTATCATAAGATCAAAAAAATATGTGGTGACAGGGACTCGAACTCGCGCCTATGGTTTTTACAAAGTTTTAATGAGGGATGCAATAGCCAGTAGGACAAGTGACTGACTTGTTCATAAGCTGGTTCTGAATACTTTTATAGTCAAGTTTGAAAGACCCCCAAATCCTTATAAACCATAGAAATGTCAAAATTGGTCATAACGGATCATGCAACTAGTTACACCACCACAATTGGGCCCAATTCCGCCCTCCGATTTTGTCAATCAGAGCTGTTAATCCCCTGCTTAATCAGGTCAATGCACTGAACATATCGTATAGCAGATTTTGGGTTGGAATTCAAAATGAAAATTAACCAGTTGGCCAGAGCTGAGATGGCCGGAATCACGCCGGCATTGAGATCTGGACAGAAGCCGGAAAACGAAAGAGAAAGGGGGTGGGGGCTGTTTAGTATAAGATTTTACATCATCGGTCCCTAGGGTTTTCAAATGTTTAAAAACTAAAAAAAACCTTTACAGAAGGGGGAATTTGATTAAATGAAGAGTTAAGTGTCATTTTAGTACATGTGATTTGGTCAACTACGCAACTTTAGTACCTATAAAATAACTGAAATTACAAGTTTACCCTTGACTTAACGAGAAAAAATTAACGGGGTTAGCCAAAAATACTAAAATGGCAAGTTTTTTGAAACTGAGGTAGCCAGTTGCACAAAATAAAGTTTATATACTAAAGTTGCATAGTTGGCTAAACCACATGTACTAAAATGACACTTAACTCTATTAAATTTCTAATTAATTGAGAATTTACTCACTCTTAACTCTTGTATATATAATAGGCTATATGCCTCATTTGAAAGAGGCTAGAAAAAATACAAGCTAAAAAATTCATGGAAAATGCACGCATGCATGAACAGTTATTAGTGAAGAAGAAAGGTTTGAAGAATAATATGTTGAAACCTATAGAGATGAGTTTCTCTACTTGATTCATCTACCATTTATTCTATTTTTTCAACAAGTTCTAGCATTACAATTTACCTGATGTAACCCCGGACGCGTAGACTTCTCTGGCAGTACCAACTGCTTTGGCTGTTATACCCTGAGAGAAATTTGTTTTAAGGGTAGGGCGTTAAACATATGCCTCACCCTCAACTGTCAAATTTAGTTTTTTCATTGTTGCAGCCAAGAGACTACTAGAAGACCTTGTTGTGTCAAAAGTTGAAATAAAGTTCAAAGTTACACCAACCTTTATCATCCAAAATCCAAATAGACTCAAATTCTTCATGTCTACCACACCTGGAAACAATTGATAATCGATAATTACCAACCATAACTGATGACTTCTACCACCACCAAGGGTTCTGAAATGAAAATCGACAACGATAGACGATGGCCAACCCACCACCATGCCAAGGTCACCTGGAGTTCGGTAAATTCGCCCACTGAAAAACTATACTACCGTCACATAGGGTTCCCAAATGATAATACAAGTGACAGCGTGGTAATACTGGGGATTCCCAATAGCTTGTAAATGAGATTCTTCCTCTTCAGTTATTCTTATAAAGACACCAAAAGTCAACACTATTAAGCTGCAATAAAAACCAAATGCAAACTATAACAAACATCATCATCATTGAAAAGTAAATCTCACACCAAACATTTCATTCTTTCAACTAGGTATTCAATAATTGAAAATAAAAAAGCAAAATAGGACTTTGCATATAACTAAATCAAACCTTATGAGAGAAACTTAACTTTTCGATTCAGTTAGAGACACCACTCCACTACGACCCAAAGTTCACAATTCGAACCCAACAACTGTAGATGAACAATCTCTTAGACACTACACCGCCCCCAAGTAGAGGTAGAGATAATAGAGACATCGTCACTGCCATAGACGGCTAGTAATGGTCACTCGCCGGCCAAAGCCGATGAAACCGCTGCAGGAAGCTGTCGGCAACGGCATGCAAACACTCTCTGTTTCACTCTCTAGAATCACACTCTCTCTGTTATGTAGGCTGTCACTGGAGCCGATAGATCACAAAAATGAAGAAGAAAATGGCGGTGGCGAGACGGAAAGAGAGAAGGTAGTGGAGTTTATGGTCCAACAGAAACACAATAATATGAAACAGAGGCAGGGATGACTGAACTGAAACACAATACAAGTGTAGCACCCCAAACCCAAACTTTTGGTTACAATCTTTCAAGCACAACATACAAAAAATTACAACATAAGCCTCCCGAACTATATGTTTATAAATTTGCAGGGCACTTTACATCATTATGATTTTCTAACCTTATTTAATAAACTATTAAAATTAGCATGTAATATTATATATACATAAAATATTTGAATTTTTTATATAAATGATTCCCAAAACTTACAACCTTCTATTAATTTCCTCTTTTATCGTAGCCTACACTCGCACGCTTATATGTATTTATGTTGACAAATAATAATAGCCATATATGCCTATAATTACTATAGAATAAAATTCAGCCTTTCAATAAATAACAAAGCATATGAAAATATTAGTAATAAGTTGTAAACTTATTTTTATCAAAGTTTGAATCATGAAAATTAGAAAATTAGAAAACTAGTAATCCATAGCCAGTAGCAGACACCGTAAAAACTCGAAACCAACTATTTTCAGCAAAATACTTTCTTTAACTTATTTTGTCAGGAATTTGATAGTTTTTGAAGTCTGACAAAAAATCATGAGAAAACGGACTTCGTTTGATTAGAAAATGTTCGTAACACGTTAAACTGAAAGTTGGGGCTTTGTATAAAACTCATCAAAGTATCTCAACCCCTCATCTCCCTCAAAGGTTGAGATAATAAAAATGGTGAAAATGTGAGTGTGTGTGTGTGAATGCCGTGTGTGTGAATGCCGTGAGTGTGTTTGTGGGTTGGAAATGTTAAACACCCACATGCATACATGAACTTGAAACTATTGATGATCTTGAAAACTAATAAGTAGATAAATGTCGCCCGATTAAACATATATGAATAGAATTTGAGTAATCTAGAAAAAATGTAATTCTTGATAAAAAGTTATTAGTTTTAATAATGGAATTTTAATTACACATATTTCTTGAAAATAATGATAATAGGTTCTTGCTAGAATCTCATATAATGATATTCAAATTCAAATAATGATATTTCATATAATTATACATATGATAAATTCTTGATTATTGCAAATAAAGGAAACTTTTTACTAGTTATATAGTTGACTTTGGTTTTAACATTTATGTCTAACATTCATGCATAGAATAATTTTTTGAAATTATGTTAGGTTCGTTCTAAAATACACAATGGTAGTACTTGATTAATTTTGTTAGAAAAGATAATTTAATAATTACTAAAAATGGAAACTTTATTGTCAAGACACTTAGAAAATTCTTCAATATTAAATAACAATAATTATATTGAACATACTTGGATAATAATGCATGAAAAATGACACCTAATAATAAAGAAATTATTCATACATTATTAGGTTACATGCTAGAAAAGTTACTTGCTAAGTGTTGAATGAATACATGAAATGTGTTAAAAGTTGTAGTTTGGTATTTTGCATGAATTGTGTTACTTGAGTGAGTCTGGAAATTTTGAAAGATTATATATTTAAAATACTTAAATTTGACATATAAAAGTGTTTAGGATAATAGATATATCTTAGGTTGCTTGTCGGTAACTTTAACGGCTGAAAAATCCACCTTTAAACTCGAACCGACATGACAAACTGTTTTAGAACATCCCCTAAAGTCATAAAATATTTATACATAACATAAGTTAATGTATAAAAGGAGGACAAGATAGAAAAACTTGATCCTAAACGGGTTTAGTCGTGAAAAATCGACACAAAAACGTTAAAATTTGCTATTTTAAGAAAATAATAACTAAAATGAAGATAAAGTACTTTTATAAAAAAATCTTCTAAAACTTATGTATTATTATATATAGAGTGTTTTCAAATAATTAAAATATAAAGTTTCACACGAAAAGTTAACTGATTCACCGCTAACACTTGAAACTAGTAAAACCAACTAAACCGACCAAACCGACAAAACGACACCATAATCATAACAAGAATAAAACTAATAATTTTTTATATTCTAGCAACTAAAACGTTATTTTTTAAAAAATATATATAATAAATAAATAATAGTAACATGTGTTTATTTGGTGCTTACTTGTATATATATACATATATATGTATAACTTGCAAGTTAAAGTATGATATAAATATAAGAATTTGTGTGCTTGTGTTATAACCAAGGTATTTTTAAAATGAAGTCTCCGATGGTCGTTCTAAAACTTTGCAAAACTATATTAACATGGATTATATAAATAGGACATTTTCGTTAGACATAATCGAAATCACTTCAAAACTTTGAATTTCTCCTAAATCCACTCTTTTTTTTAAATGTTTTATAAATACTTTTTGGGGAAATGCATATTTAAATTATTCGCATTTTATTTTATAAACCTTATTAAAGTGGGATGAGTTAATTTGACTAAACAACTGTTAACCAAATTAATAAGAGCATAGAAATATTGATAGATCTATCGGGGTGATGCCCCCCACTTCTAGTTACATTGGGTTGAAAGTGGGAATATTTTGAGTTTGGTAGGTTTCGAGTTATCATTTTGATAGTCATACACGTATTGTATTCTTTGCTCATTTACAACTAATACGATTTGCTTAAGAAATTAAATATGTTATGTTTTCATAAAAATTGATGCTATCATCGTTGAGGTGTAATGGTTGAAAACTACTATTCCATGGTTTTTATACAAAAATATTTTTAAATGAAAAATCACCAATATTCGTGTTGATAAACGTTTTTAATATGTCTTTTAGGTAAGTGATGGCCTCGCGTTGGTCATGGGAAAAATGGAAGTAGCGTGTTTGAATGGGAATAAATAAATACTTAGACTTGTAATAATAAATAGTGTTTTATAACATGTGTAAATTCTGATATTTGAATAAAAGTAAAACTTGTGATTTCAAAATAATTGCTTTATTATGATTGGTTAAACGCCGTGTGTCATAACCCGAACGATTTAGTCAAAGTCTTCCGTTGTTTAAATTATAGTTTCATGGTGTGACAGATGTACCCAAGGTAACACAAAAACCAACCACAATTCCAAAAGTGGTGGAAACCTTGAAGTCAAAGCCTATTAAAAAAAAAGGCTCTAACAGTGATTTGAAGAGAAGAAAGCTTATATTTCCTGTAGAGGAAGATACACCACAACTCCACTAGCCAAGATATTCTAGCAATAAAATGTTGATGACTTGATCTTATAACAAGAAAAACAAGAGGCAAGAGTTTTGGCTGAAGCAATGCAAATGATATCTGATGAAGAAGCTACAAAAGTGTATCAACAAGAGCTTCTTAAGACAAGAGATTTAGAACAATAGGCGTATGAGCTAAGCCTGAAAGTCCCAGATAGACCAATAGATGACGACAACTGTTGATATAAGCTAAGAAAGGTACTCTCATTTGGTTGAAAGAGAATGCAAAGTATAAAGACACCCTTCACAAATTCAAAGGGTGGACTTATGAAGAATTTCAAGCCAAATGTAAAAAAGATTAAAAGGCTTCTTAAAAACCTAGTCAGGATGATCCTGAATGTGACTGGGATATAGTAGATTCTAGGATCTCAGAAGAAAAACAAAGAGAGATTTTAAAGATGAAACCTAAATTAGCCGAGGCTAGTTTTCGTTTATAGAAAAGAGACTTCTAGATAGGGAATTGAAAAGATAAGGGTTTCTTACAGATATCTAGTACAAGAAAGAAAGAAGAATCCAAGTAAGTTTCCTACACCCAAAGCTTTATCAACAATCAAACTCCTAAAAAACGCAAAGATCTTTTAAAACAACTGCTCTAATTCCATGCTCTGCACAAGAAAGCATAGATGCAACGCAAATAGCCCTGCAAGCCATAAGAAGAAAATTTACTGAAGAAGAATTACACGCTATTGAGGGTATACATAAAGATGCCAAAACAGGATTTGTATATGACATTAATTTTAATACCTTCTTTGTTTTCATTATCAAATTTGGCTACTGCTTCTGCTTCTGCTGCTGCTTAAAGCCAATCAATTCCTAAAGTTATAAAAAGTAGTAAAATCAAAATTTGTGTCGGTACCATATAGCTCAATCACTCTCAATCGTAACCCACACTCACGTGTTGACAAGAAGGCTACGACATACTATTTTTATGAAAAAACAAAAGAATATTAAAGACGGAATCAATAATATTCTTAATGTTGCTCAACAGGCAGGAAAGTAACAAACACACAGAGTAACTCAAAAGATTTCCATATATATTGTGAATTATACAATGAAAATCAATTAGAGTTTCAAGTTGGAATGTTTGAATTTATGGCAGATTTCCGTACAGGAGGGAGACAGTCGTCAAATCACAATATTCGCTCAATGTATGTTCTTGTCATAGGCGTGCACTACGTTTCCTTTTATAGGCCTGCCCTGACACCTGACATTCCCTTTTAATAAACCTAATGATTGATATAAAGCATATTACAAAAGATTCTAAGTGTAAACAGGTCATCTAGCAAGCTTTGCAGCTTTTGTCTTTAGCGAGCAGACCTGGTAACCATTAAGTGTGCTGGGGAATAATTCTTCGAGTAAGCTTTACTTAGAATATTTTCCTTAGAAAATATTCATCCAGAATGCTTCAATCCTCTTGACCATATCAAACTTTGCTTGATAAGGTCCTACGAGCAAACTTGTTCTTCAGAGATCCCTTCAACCTTTTGCTAACTTAACTTATTTGAACAATCCCAAGTATGCTGGCAACACTGTAGCTTGCTCTGAGTTGAACCTTGCTCGATAGAATTCTGTAAGTAACATCTTCATCAACTTCCTTCAAGATTGCTGGGACCATTATTTATTATAAATGAACCTTGCTCGATCCACCAATAGACTTGGTTTTTGCTTGGTTTAGTCAAGAGTTTGCTCTGAAACAAACCTTGCTTGATGAAGTGAAGCTTGCTCGTACTATCACTTAAGAGGAATTCAAGAAGATAACTTTGCTGGGAAAGCAAAGTACATTGCTAGACTAAGTATAAACTTGCGGGGGAGTCCAAGTGTGCTCGGTTTCCATACTTAGCCATTTTCTAAGGAGGTTGAGAAGATTCCAATCTTCCTTGTCATTGTTCATTCCCAACAATCTCCCCCTAGATTGGAACACACTCAGCTGCACCAAAACACCTAATAGGTTACATACACTTTTCAAAAATACACATCAAAATTCTCAAAAGATAAAATTACATATCATAAGGAAAAATTTACAAGTGATAATTCTGTCTCAAGGACATTACAAATTAAACTTAAACTAGAAGAAGAGTCTTCAACGTCTTGAACTTGATGCTTCTCTTCTTCTGTCAAGTCGAACTGCCGCGGCCTTTTCTTTGAATAAGAATAACTCCATGTCGTGCGGATTGGGGGGGGGGGGCAGAGTCCATCTGATTATATCCTATAAATCCTCCACATGAAAAAATTCAAGATCTGTGTCGTATTGTATGATGCCCAGGGCCAGTCCATCCGAATTTCTAAGAATGAAGGATTGATCATGTGGTTCAAAGACAATCTGAGTAATCCTTCCATTCTTTTGGACTTCATGATTTGTCCTGGCCATCTGCCGCCTAATACTCAAACATTCCTTTAAGTTGGCAAGAGGATTGGTGTATTTAGTTTTCTTCTTGTAAGAAGTTTCAGTAATCATGATGTCCATCATCCTTATTTGAATACAATGTGCCTCAACTCACCACTGTTCATTATGACTTTCATCGATTCAGTTCTTGCATCAAAGTAAAGCCTCTTTGGTAGGTCCACATCAGTAAGTGGCCTTTGTTGACGTTGATGTGAGACTCTGGTGGTTGGCACTGGGACAACTACTATGGAAGACCTTTGAGTGTATTTCCTTTTGATGATTGGCCTTCTCACATGCCCAAGTTGTTCATACAAATTGATGATTTGCTCTTTTTGCATCAGAATAAGTTTCAAGTAATCACCACCTTTTTTAGCCAATACGGTTATCATTTTCATCACCTCATCATCAGTTGGACCTGCAAGGATAGATCTTTTGCTAGAAATAGGTTCACCCCTAGGTCCACACTGGAATTGTAGTAATCTTCTCTCCTCAGCCTCCAGTCTCTCCCATTCTTCTTTCTCTGTATAAAATAATTCTTTTAATTGCCCCTTGCCCAGATTATCAAAAACACCCTCAGCCATGCCCTTTCTTAACATCAAACCTTTAAAGGTTTTGATTTTGTTTTCATCTTCACAGGGCTTAACAGGATCAAGAGGTTCTTCTTTCACAACAATCAGAGGAGGAGTCTGATAAATTTTTGATTTTGCTTTCTCTTTATTGAATTCAGCTTTCTCAGACTCATATATAGATAGTTTCTCTGTGATGCCCAGATTTTTTTATCTTCTCTCCTTTACCCCTAGCTTCCATCAGCCTATTAAATATTTTCACTTGTTCATTTTATCATGCCCTCTTTTTTTTCTTAGCTAAAGTGATCAGTTTGGGTTTTCTTTTGCTTGAAATGGTTTCAGACTGAATTTTCCTTTATATCCTGTTGAATTCTTCTTCAACTTCTTTCTTACTAATTTTATCCTAATCAGTTATTTCCATTCCATGATCAATTAGATATATGCACTTGCCACCATACTTATTATAGAGTTTTTCAATCTTCTCCTTCTAATCAAATGCCTTCTTCTTCATCCTTTCAAATTCCCCCTTCTTGACAGTTTAAATTGTTGATTGTAAGCAGTTTCCAATTCTTCAAACTTCATATGAATTAATTGTTTTTCGGAAAATCCATGAAGTCTTACATATGCACGGAATTCTGAGTTTCCTTAATTTTCTTTTCCATCCTTTTCTTCAAATCCTCCACCTCCTCATCCACTAATACCTAAAACTCCTCATCAGTCATGGGAGCCAGTGTTTCAAACTTGTAACCATGTTTCATGAGACTTATGATTTTAGGATCTTTCTTTTTAGCTTCATTCAACATGATTTGTATATTTTCCCTGTGATCATCAGTTATATCTATATGCGGGGAATCACGTATATCATGATCATCATCCTCATATAGATCAACAATTGCATCAATTTTTGGTTCATTTGGTTCAGGCTCATCTTAAACATTAGTACGATTCACTTCTTGGATGAGTATGGCATTGATTGGACTTTTCTGTTTCTTTGGGATGGGTTCATATGTATTTTCATTTTTATCGCCCCTCTTCCTCTTCCTTACATATTTCTTTACATGTTTATTCGAATAATCTGGATCCCAATCTTCTTGATTTTCCCTTATGCCATCAACAATCTGTTGGTTCCACTTCTTAGATAAGATTTGAGTCACAGATTCTCCAACTACGTCAGCAACCAACTGCTTATTTTTATCTTCATATTCAAGCTTAACGGTGGCTTGCTCAAGTGATTTTGTTTCATGAGTTTCAGGCGTTTTCTTAAATTGATACATGACTAAATCTAAAGAATTGTCAGCTTCTTCAGTTTGTTGAAGTCTTAGCAGCCCCTCAATCACTTCTTGGTCTAACTCATCTTGACTTTCATCCAAATTCCTTTTCCGTTCAGCCTCCTCCAACATGATCCTCTGATCTTCAATTTCTTTATCAGTTAAGAATCTAGAGATCGTCTCCCTCTGCATCCATTCTCCTATAATCAAATCATGTCTTCTTTCAACCTTTTCAGCCCCTTCGTCAATCAGCAGTACCTCATCACTTGATTTAACTTTATTTGTTTCAAGAGGTTGTAATTGGTCTTCGATTTCAGCAAAACCCTTTCCTTTTTAATTTCCTCTTTTCTTCTTTCTAAGTCACAGACCTGGATGGACCAACTTCCCTCACCAGAGTTGGTTCACTGGGAAAGTTGTCAAGTTCAACAAATAGATCTTCTAGCTCCTCATCCATCTCCTTTATCTTTGAACTCACATCAACCTCATCTCCATCTACCTCAGCCATTTTGTTTGTTAATACCATAGTCTCTTCTGATATTACCACTTCCTCAGTTCCACATATTTTCTCCATGATCACATCAGTCTATGGCTATGTCATTATAGCCTCAGTTTTTATAGCTTCAGTCAGCACAACATTATCTTCTTTTTCAGCCTCCTTTACTTCATTTTCAACTTCCTTCAAACTCTCATCTCTTACATTCTTCCCTACCACCACATCATTTATATCATAGTCTTGAAACACTTCGTCAGATACATCAGCCTCGTATCCATCCACATCATCCTCCTCCTTAACACTCTCCTCATCACTCTCATATATATCCAAGATTGTTTTCAAAACATCTCCATCATTATATGTATTGACCACAGGTGGATTCTCCCACTGTTTTGATGCAACTGCGGTCTTCTCAACCTTAGTGACCAGAGTTTGAGTCTATTCCAGAGCCTGTGTTAATTGTGACTCATGATCAACATTTGTTTTCCTCAGTTCCTTATTTTCCCTTCGTAGATCAACATTTTCAATTATTTCAATTAAAAAATCCATGTACCTACTCTGTTAGAATGGGCATCAGGGGAAGTAGGGCTGGTAGGTGAAACTGGGAATGGGCCAGGAACATTTGTTTGGGGTTGGATGGGTCTTGGGGTAGGCTTCAAGAATGTTTGTGCTTGTTGAGGGAAATGGGTTTATGGTTTGGATTAAAGGTGTGTATGTGTGAATGATTTCAAAGGTTGGGATATCAGGTTGTTCAGAATTTTGTGATTTGGTTGGAGATTGGTATGGTGTGTTGGGCTGGTTAATGAGGTGAGCTGGGACATGTTGAGGTGTGTATGGTTCATGTATAGGTTGATCTGGGTTTTGTGTTTTGGGTTTGGAAATGGGTTGGTGATTGGGTTTGGTTTAGTGGTAAGGTTGGTGGGGATGGGATGTATGGTTTTTGGTGTTGGTATTGAGGTTGTGATAGGTCTTGGTTTAAGGGCTGGTTTAGGGGTGAGATAGGTGGTGTAGGAATGGGTTGGTTTATATTCTCCCCATCAGCCTCAAGCACATTTTCCATAATCTCCTCCACAACATGATGCAGAATGTCATCATTATTTCCTCCAACATCATTATCATTATCATCACCATCTCCTCTACCATCAGGATCATCATCAGAATCTGACTCATCTTCATCCTCAGAAGTTACCCTAGGTGAATCTGGAACCGCCATAATCTCCATGTCCTGATTAATCAGCCATAGGAGTATATCAAATTCAACCTCCAGATTAAAATTGCTAGTGGTTGCCAACCTTGCTATCCTTCTATAAACATTAGGATCTTCTAAAGCGTGAGTTGTTCCCAAGGTTGGTAAGTCAGGGATTAATCTTTAGAAAATAATTTGCAAGATTCTAGGTTAAACCAAAATTCTACCCACCTCATCCTTTCTCAATTTTGAAACCAACCCTTCAAATATCAATCTTGAAAAATTATACAGATGGTTGTAAATGACAGCCACTGTGGCATTGAATATATATCCCTGCTCATAAGGGTCCACGAACCCCTCCTGGGTGTAAAACCCTGTATAATAAGGTGGATTAACAATCTATAAAGATTAGGAAACATCCCCTTTTTGAACTGTCCCTCATGGACATCTCCTTGATAGCCCATCGTCTATTGAAATATTCTCAGAAGACTGTTGGTAGAAAAATGAATTGCGGCATCAACTTCATCATTCAATTGCGAGCTGGCCCTGATAAGCTGTTCAGTTATCATCACTTCATGTCCAACAATGGTAGGCTCTATCATCCACAAACTCAGCAGTGTTCTAGAAATCAAGTTAATGATTTCTGTATATAAATGGGCGGTGGGTCAAAGAGAAACGAAGATTTGACCGCTGCATCCATCCTATCATCATTTCAACTGGTCTATTGTCATTAGTAACCTGAAGGTGAGCGAACATGTTATGCTTCTTCTCGAAAGGATATTCCGTATCTGCACAATCACAAACAAAGACACATTCAAAATGAATATTAGTCATTAAAGTTCACAACTTTATCATGTAATAAGTCATATATTGAAGAAGAAAAGAAAGATATTCTTAAAGAACCTATTCTTCGACATATTGATAACCAATACACAAAACAGAGATGTTAGTGAAGATGAAATTAATTCCGTAAATCCGTCTACTGAGTGTCGGAAAACTAGCAATTGAAGCTTACCGAGTCGAATTTAGTTGGCTGCTAAATTTATGATATGATTAAAAGAAAAATGATTGAGATTTTGGGGACGAGGAATCAGGCAATAATGCAAGAGGGAAAAGGTGAAATGTTAAAATTTTTCTAACTCCCCCTTTTATAGTGTGCTCTCTACATTTTGAAAATGATTTTAAAAGAATTTTGTCCTTTAGTGTGAAAATAATGCCAAAAACCTCTTTTAAAATATCCTAGTAGAAATATCTTCCCTTTTAAAAGCTTGCTCGTTAAGTTACAATTTGCAAACCTTACTCATCCCAGAGTTTGCTCAGGTATTATAAAGTAATTAAAAATAAGAAAAGTGAATAAAACGATGGAAGCTTACTCGAATATGCTGGTGCATTTTTGTAACAGATGATCTTTAGTGTTTGTTAGAATTGAGAGCAACGGTCAAGGGGGAGTCTGTTGGTGCATTTTGTGACTATCGCTATGCAATTCCGACCCGCTGGGTTGAAGTTGTAGAGGGAGTCAACTTCGCCATAGGCGAAGTTCGGACAACTTCGCCTTGAGGCCCAAGCCCAAGTCCGTGAAGATGTTTATCTATATATATGTGTGTCATGTTTACGGTTAATAAAAAAACAAAACGAAAAAAGGGAGGTAAAGGAGTAAAGTTGTCTAGAGAAAAAAACAGAGAGGGCCAGTCTTGTGGGCAGACCCGAGATAGAGCTCACCTCGGGTTGGCCATAATATGTTTTCTCTTTCGATATATAATGTGTTTTGATTAATATATAAAGTGATATACAGATATGTTTATACCACTTGTGTGTATGTTTGTGTATAATCATGTTCTTCGTCTCCAACACCATAAACGAGTCTAGGAGGATTCCGCACTCCTAGACTTCGTGTAGATCTCGTATCGATCAACGACGAAACGGGGAGTTACATAATATACAAGATTGCTCGAGAAATAAATCACAAGGTAAATAATCTAGTATAATTCATCATAGGCAACCTTACTCGGAGTCAATAAAGAATTCGAAATAATAACTTAGGCAAATTTCTAATAGTCAACCTTACTCGAATATTTTCATTTCATAAACCTTACTCGATTATACTTATAAATGCAAAAGATTAACCGATATTCATTCAAGTGTTCCTTAAAGGAAAGTATACTCTAAAATACTTCGAGAGTGCATAGTGTGCTGGAGAGAACTTGTTATCCTTTGATATGCAAGTTTGCTCTAAGCATAAAGTGTACTCGAAAATTGAAGATTACTTTAAATTTTCTGGAATAAACAAGTATGCTTGGAGAGCACTTGGAATATTATAATAATAGACAAGTGTGCTCTAATCGTGAATTCTGCTCGATAAACAAAGTTTACTCGAAAACACTTGTAATTTCAGAAAATATCATCTATTTCAATCCAAAACTATGAAGTATGCTAGATAAACACAAATTTCAACTAAAGCACCCAAGTTTACGTGAAACAAGTATTTGAGCCATATTCATACAAGTATCATGTAATAATCAAGTGTGCTTGACAAAGACAACTTTTTGAACATCCTAGTTTACTCGAAAGTATAAAATTATCAAAGTGTACTCGATAATATGTGAATAGTTCTTTTCAAGCCAAAGTAACAACAAGTTTGCTCGAATGAGTTAAACTTCAAAGAACAACACCTGAGTTTGCTTGAAATGATAAAATCATCAAAGCTTACTCTAAATAACGTATCAAGTCATATTCAAGTATAAAATGCAACTCTTTTTTACTTTAACTTTATATCAAATAGTTTTCTCATGAAAATTCAAAGTTTAAGAACAAATGGTGCATAATGAGTTCAAATTTCAGTTATTTCCTTTCAAATCCGTTGATATTTGGTCAAAATATTTTTATGACAGAACATTTATTTAATTTATGAATTTTTCTTTTCAAAACTTCTAACATATTGAGGTTGAACATTGGAGTTACATGCCACGCAGTTCGGACTTACAAGCCTATCATTCAAGATGCTAAAGGACCTTTTTTTATGCCTCCACCTTTGTAGCTCTATAATTAACCCTTATGTTTGCATTTTCTTTCAAAATTTGTGAACATAGATCAACTTTTGGTTGAATATAAAAATTTTGTTCACATTTATTCTTTGTCCTATACATAAGATGCTTCATTTTTATAACCAAATACCAGTATGCTCGTGTATGTCTGGGTAATCACTTTTCTGCTTATCATTGAGAGAGATTTATCTTGAAACATGCATATTCAACAATGTATCTCCACATTAAGCTTAGAACTTTCATTATGTTTATATCACCTTAGTTTTTTCATATCATGGAAAGCAACCATACATGTTAATGACTGCATTAATAGTCTTTTTAGCCTAGTAACTCCATATGATTGGCATAAATAATCAATGTACTATCATTTCCGATAAGGTTGGATCAATTTTCATTGTAAACCTTTTAAGTTTCTATAAAGCTTTGAACAGATGAATCTTATCGTATCTCAGCACCATACAACTTGCTCAGTTTTGTCAAAAAGTTTTTTCTTTGGAAAACTTTTATCAATTAATTTTAATTTGAGCATATACCTGTTTATCATGTGTGACACTAGCCAATTTCAGGTTAACTCCGTAATCCGAACTCCGTTAATTCAAAACTCAAGATCACACGAACCGTAACGCATATCTCATTACATTTAAATTAGGGTTTAAATGACGCATGACAATCATTACACAAGTAGCCTTTCGAAATTTCACCGAAATACACACGAGTCGACTCAAACCGTTGGTGAAAAAACAATAAATATCATAAACAAGTATTTGATAATTATGTGTTACTTGGTGCTTACATGTAAAACATTAATTCATGAAAATAAACTAGTTGTGCTAGAATTAAATTAATTTAGAGTGGAAGGTGCAAAGTGTAACATGTATTATCATAAAACCTAACTTCCTCTCCCTCTCTCCCTCCTCTTGATCGATGTCAACCCCTCCCCCCCCCCCTCCCCATTCTCTTGACCGATTTTGCATACACACACATACAAGATCAATTATAAGTTGCTTGAAGGTCCAATGTACTAACTAGGTAATCAAACAGACTCTATAACCTATTCTATTAACTTTTTTGCATGATTAAACATGATAATCATAAAACCTAATTGTTAAACATGTTGATTATTGTTATGCTAGGGTTGTATGCATGATTGTTAGTTCATAGGTTATTAGTTTGTTGAATCTTGGTCAAAACTGAGGCTGGACAGATTCTTTATTTCATGTTTAAATGACTGTTACTCGATATTAATGTTGTGTTTGGAGTGATTATTGACTCTATGATGTATTATGTCGAGTCTAGTTTCTAAAGAGTCCGAGTTTGTAATTTTTGGACGTGTGAAAGTTTGTTTTTATTAATTTACAAATCTGTTATGCAAGTCTAATTCCGGAAGCCTGTTGGTAGGCTGTTTTGTAATTAGTGTATCTCATAAACGACAAGACCAATTGGGTTGATTCCACTTATGGATGTTAATAAATTGAGTTAGGAATCTGACCCGATTTTCCTTGTATTAATTGGATTTTCTATGTAACGGGAATAACAAATAACGTTCTGTTGCGCATGATAATGACTGCTGTGTGTTTACTGTGTTGTTCTGACCATTGTGAGAAAACTGTATGTGATAAAATATAATAAAATTACCTTTTGAAACTTTACTCATGTTTTCTTGTGTGATGAATTTTGGTGATTTTATGGAATTGTTATGATCTATCAAATAGAGTAATTTTATCAGGATAAAATCTGTCTTGATAAATTAGCTGCTGAATTATTTGAGTTAACATGAAAAGTGAATTGTTGATTGATGTTTGCTATGTGTTTGACTTATTTTCCCTAAGGGGGAGATATTTTGCTAGTAATGTACAATGGTAACACTTAACACTTAATACTTGTTCACACATGTAACTAATCACCAACGTGTTTATTGAGTCGCACTTGCTTCACAAAGTAACACAAACGCATCTCATGCATAAGTTTTATGTGTTGAGTCTAGGGACTCACTCGTAGTTCAAATACTTAGAAAATGTCGTTTGTTTTTAAAGCACTAGTGAGGATTTCTGTGACGCGCGCTTTTCTCGGATCTTTTTGTTAACATCGCAAACAGTGAGTTTCACGGCCCTTTTTACTCTTTTAACGCTTTTATAAGAGGGAGATAACATACTCCAACGATTTAGATTTTTTTACTCATTGTACATCACTTGTAAGGCTAAGTGGCAAACAAAGCAACTAAGTCCTTCTGAACATTGAACCGGTTAATCTATGGATAATAGCGAGTCACCTTTGAGTAGTACTACTGGGTTTGACAAACCCCACCCAACTCTAAACTCGACTGAAGGTCGAGTGGGTGTAATTTTGGCTAACACATTTACCATGGTCGTGGTTAACCTGGTGGCAAGGAAATAGTATAAACAGTCATCTTTGGTGTCGAACACTAAGTAATACATGCATGATAGGTTAGCTACCTATTGATATATAATTGACTTAACACTATCGAGTAACAGTAAAACCTATCGCTTAAATTTATGTAAACCTGTGAACTCACCAACCCTGTATTGACACTTTTAGTATGTTTATCTCAGGTAGCCGAGGCGGGTGAGCGGTATAGGACATGCATGCACTAAACATTTCTGCTTTGAACTTCTTTTGAGTTTTATCATGATAACTGTGTTTTTAAGTTGCCCTATGTGGCGCAACTATTTACTTTAAAATTTACGCTTCCGTATTTTTACTTAAGACATGTTTGTCTTGGTTGTTTATGAAAACTTTAAATATGGTGTTTGATATAACTAATGATTCTGATCCTGTAAGTTCACACCCTCTGACGATAAAACTCCGTTAGTGGATTTTGAGGGTGTGACAGATTGGTATCAGAGCCATTGGTTATAACGAACTAGAACTGCATTCATACTAGACTATAACCGCAACGACCCATTAGTTATGATCTACGCACTGCATATAAGTATATATATATATATATATGATATATTTGACTGATCATTTTCTTTACTTCTTTTTCCTCATTCAGTCATACGCGCGTAACCCACACACGACTTATCCTGTAGAGATGTCAACGCCATCATCGTCATCCGACCCAGTGTCCCACGCCCCAGGAAAGGAACCGCATCTTCTTAACCCATCACCACCTCGACTAGTCCCAACACTAGCAGCCCCTTCACCGAAGAGGCACCGCCCATCTGGAGACGTTTACGAGTGCAACGGTAACTAGGATTTGTACCCAAGTTTGATCAAACGGATTGTTTACAATGAGCAAGTTCCCCCACTACCTCTCCTGGGCTGTCCTTCATTCCTAATGCTTTCAGGAGAAAGTGGAATCTGGTTTAATCTAGTGGCTTGGTGAATATGTAACACCCCGTAACCGCAGCGAAAACGTAAACGGGATGCAACAGACACATCTGATATCAACAGCAATGTTTATAAAGAAAACACCACTACATTAATTTACATCATATTACATTGTTCCGAGTTTAGTTATCGTCTAGGCGATAGCACATAAGTTTTACCAATATTACATTAACAATATTAATACAAAATGATCACTAAGCTTCCACAAAAACACGCATCATCAAGCAGGTAGCACTTATTCCAGTTTGGGAGTACCTAGAAAGCATGGAAAGAAAACGGGTCAACTACGAATAGTTGGTGAGTTTCACTGATTTGAATAAACATTGACAATTCATTATAATAAATCATATATTAGCGATGTAATTATGCTGAGCCCACAAGTGAAACCTCTGACTATCACACACAACCCCGTGGCATACTCCGCCCACGAACCTGCCCCAAACCGCTATGCCTAACATTACATAGCAAAATAAATATAACACCCAATATAGACATGTGCAACTGGCTGGGAAACATCAGCAATTCCATGCCGGACCAGTTGGGTTTGTCAAACCAATAGTACTATCCACACTCTACCGGCTTTCAGTTAATCACTCGTGTTGCGGGGCCTTACAATGTTAGCAACTCAGACAATTACCATCTTAGTACATTTCCGTACGATTCCCGTACAATAAAACATATATAAATACACGCAAATCCATGCGTTCAGTATGTACTTAAACATTTTAGTAACAACATGCTTTCCGCCCCGGGAAAATATTTAAAAACAATTCAGGAAAAAGGGGCTCGTGAAACTCACCTTATCGTAACAAGCAGTAACACAGTATGTGAGCTATTAATCCGGATCTGTAATATGATCCCTAAATTCGTTACCATACAATCACTATTAATATAACTTTAACCCAGAAATACTTCTCCGGACTCAGATTGTGATTCGTTTAGAGTTTAACAGTCAAAATTACTATTATTTTGTTTTCCCCGTTTTGCGTGCCTAGCACGGTTATCTGTTTTTACGTTTCAAAAATGAGTTTGGTCACACACGACCCGAAAATAGTGGTTGACTGATATTTTATTTAAAGTTGTGAAATTAGAGCTCGGTTTAGGCGCCCCGATTGGCCGTGGGACCCGTTTCCGTCTTTAGCGCACCGGAAACTGTTAAATCGGGTAAAAATTACTCAAATCATCCGAATTATTTTTGGATGATTTATTTTTACTTGTTTAGCTTAGTTATATGAAAATAGTCCATTTTTAGGGTTTTATACACCAGTCAGCTCGCTTATGCGAACTTTATCGGTTTACGCGTTTTAAGCTTTAAAAGTTTGTTTTTATCTTCTTTTTAGCACAAATAATTATCCGTTTAGACTCGGATCTTGAAATTTTGCACAAATCACTTTTTGACAGTGGGCAATTTAATAAAACTATTTACAGAAATAATTTTTATATTTAAAATTTATTTATCTATTTTTAAACACCATTTAAACACTAAATATGTCTTAAATACCAAACGATCTTAGAAAAATCCCAAATTTTTCCTGGATGATCCATGCCATCTCCATAGTCCCCTGTAATTTTTCCAGAACCAAAATCCCTTTTTAAATGCCATTTTCACTAAAACCGAGCTAGAAAACCCTAGAACTCGTTTAACCGAAAAGCCTACTTAGACTTCTCCAACTTACCTCAAATTTTGTGTGTGACTTATACATGTTATATAAAGCTTATCTGAAATTTTCCAGTATTTTTCATGATATTTAACTATTTTTCACCATTTTTGGCCAAAACTGAGCAATAAATTCACCAAATATTCATCCTTTGTCCAAAAATTACCAAAAATTCACAGAACTCATATTTTCATATATCTAACACCTCTGTAAAATATCATGACCTAACTCTAAACGAGTCACAATCTGTCCAAAACTTAATCGTCACACAAAAACCGAACTACCTTGTGTTTCTAGCTTCAAATCGCAAGGATCTCGCTTTTTAGCCTTTGCTATCAACTAGATACAACACCTACAAGCACAATAACACCACACCAAGCAAGTTACACCCACAATCAAGCCATTTCTTTTATGGTTTCGGTTATGCTTTAAAAACAAAGATTTAACCGTAAAAATTCGTTTTTGGTTCGTTTAACTCCTTTCTTGGACCAAGATCCCTTGTATAACCCGTATACATCACTTGATCATGCAAGAATCGGTTCCATCTCGGATTTTCACCCTTTTTCACTTGGAAACCTCATTTTCTTGCAAGAACACTCAAGAAACGAAGATAAACACGTACATAACACGATCATTACCTTGTTTTTCTTGCTAGAACTCTCGGTTTTAGTTCAAAGGTTGAGAGGAATTGAAGAGTGTTGAGTTGTGTTGGATGAAAAAAAGAAAATAATGAGGGAATATGGACTTTGAGTCCGATCGGCATAAAGGAGGTGGTGGGGTGGGACCCACGTCTCCATTTTTAGCCACATATTCAGATTCCCGTAATCTGGATAATGTTTTGGATAATCTGGTTCAGTTCCTTTTTCGGTTAAACGTTTAATTCGGCTTAAAACGAGGCTAAAACGGTCGTTTTTCGGCTTAAAAGTTAAATTTATATAAAACCGATTTAAAAACTTCAAAACTTAAACCATGACTTTCATTAACTTAAAACATCATATTATTAATAATTACGCATCTTTTTCGGCTTGATCGATCGTCTCTTGCTCAGTTTGGTATTAAGGGTTTCATTTAACGTACCGACGTACCGTTAAATCGAAATTCTTTTTCTGTGCTTTAATCACTTATCCGAAGCTTTAACACTTCGTAACATCACTAAATATCATATATCCCGTCTATAACGTAATCCTCGATTCGTTCGGGCTTCAATAACCGTTAATCGGTTAATCGTATTTCCCACGCGATTAACTGTATATTTGAGTATAATTCGTACTATGAATCATACATACTCGTATAAACGCATTATAATTCACATATTCATTATTATAACACATAAATAGTATATACCGGTTAGGGTATACCTGATTTCGCCGGAATCGTTACATTCTCCCCCCGTAAAAGAAATTTCGTCCTCGAAATTTTACGCGACGACTACTTCCTTTTGAGGAAATAGATAGGGGTATTTCTTCCGGAATTCGTCCTTTCGTTCCCAGGTATATTCTGGGCCTCGTTGCGAATTCCATCTAACTTTGACCAACGAAATCTTATTGTGTCTAAATTGCTTGATTTTCCCGTCTACTATTTCTATGGGTTCCTCTACAAAATTGAGTTTATCATTTATTTGGACACCCTCTAAAGGTAACACCGATGTCTCATCCGCTAGACATCTTTTCAAGTTCGATACGTGAAACACGTTGTGAACTGCACTCAGCTCATCGGGTAGTTCTAATCGGTATGCTACTGGACCGATTTTTGCAGTAATATTGAATGGTCCAATATATCTCGGGGCTAATTTCCCCGCCTTTCCAAATCTGACTACACCCTTCCAAGGTGATACCTTCAAATACACTTTATCACCTTTCTCAAACGACAACGGTTTTCTACGGGTATCGGCATAACTCTTCTGCCGATCCCGCGCGGCCTTCAGATTGTTCCTAATATCAAGGATTTTGCTGGTCGTTTCCTGGACCAGGTCTGATCTAATAACCTGAGTGTCGCCCACTTTAGTCCAACAGAGTGGTGATCGACACTTCCGACCATACAATGCTTCGTAAGGCGCTGCCTTTATACTGCTATGGTAACTGTTATTATAAGGAAAATTCAACAAATGGGAGATGTTGATCCCAATTTCCCTTAAAATCCAGTACGCATGCACGAAGCAAATCCTCCAGGGTTTGGATGGTCCTTTCAGACTGACCATCGGTCTGTGGGTGATAAGCTGTGCTTAGATCAATGCGCGTTCCCAGCGCTTCTTGCACAGCTTGCCAAAGATTGGAGGTGAAGTGGCTATCCCGATCGGAGATGATTGAGATGGGTATCCCATGACGAGACACAATTTCATTTATATAAATCTGCGCAAGTCTCTCAGTATTATAATTATTTCTAATCGGAATAAAATGTGCCGATTTGGTTAATCGATCCACGATTACCCAAATTGCATCATGTCCTCGGGATGTCTTAGGAAGATGTGTCACAAAATCCATCGTGATTTGCTCCCACTTCCATTCGGGAATTTCTGGTTGTTGTAACATCCCCGAGGGTTTCTGGTGCTCTGCCTTAACTCTCGCACAATTCGTACACTTACCGACATACGTTACTATGTCCTTTTTCATACCCGGCCACCAGTAGAACTCCTTCACATCCATGTACATCTTATCCGATCCCGGATGTATGGAATATTTTGTTCTATGCGCTTCGTCCATGATTAATTCACGAAGGTCATGGAGGGTCGGGATCCAAATCCGATTTTTGAAATAGAGAATTTCGTCCACGCGCTGTTCGAAATTCTTCTCATTGCCGTAAAGTCCCTCCTTCTCCAATTGTTCCTCTTTCAACGCCTCACGTTGAGCGACTCGAGACAGGTCCGAAAGGTTTGACTGGACTATCATCCCCAGTGCTCGCACTAGCAATGGCTTAATTCGATCTTTCCTACTCAAGGCATCGGCTACGACGTTAGCCTTGCCGGGGTGATAACGGATGTCACAGTCATAATCGCTTAACAACTCGACCCATCTTCGTTGCCTCATATTCAGTTCTTTCTGATCGAATATGTGCTGCAAACTTTTATGATCGGTGAAGATGGTGCACTTCGTACCGTAGAGATAATGTCTCCAGATTTTAAATGCGAAGATAACCGCTCCCAGTTCTAAGTCGTGAGTAGTGTAATTTTTCTCGTGTACTTTTAACTGTCGGGAAGCATAAGCTATAACCTTATTATTCTGCATCAACACGCATCCTAACCCTCTACGCGATGCGTCGCAATACGCGACAAAACCATCGTTTCCATCGGGGAGACTTAAAATCGGCGCTTGGCACAATTTTTGCTTTAACGTTTGAAACGCCATCTCCGGCTCTTCTCCCCATTCATACTTTCGATACTTTTAAGTCAGGAGAGTTAATGGTTGGGCGATGTTGGAAAAGTTCTCTATGAATCGACGATAATATCCAGCTAAGCCTAAGAATTGGCGGATTTCCTTTGGCGTTTTAGGCGCTTGCCAATTCTTAATTGCTTCAATTTTACTCGGGTCAACGTGTATTCCTTGATGGTTTACAACGTGACCGAGGAACTGCACTTCCTGTAACCAGAAGTTACACTTGGAGAATTTTGCATACAACTTCTCCTGATCCAGAAGCTCTAAATTATTCTTAAGTGTTGCTCGTGCTCTTCTTTACTTTTCGAGTAAATCAGAATGTCGTCAATAAACACGATGACGAATTTGTCGAGGTAGGGTTTACAAACTCGATTCATGAGGTCCATGAACACTGCCCGGCGCATTTGTTAGCCCGAAAGGCATAACTAAGACCTCGTAATGGCCGTAGCGAGTCCGGAATGCGGTTTTTGGGATATCCTCTTCCTGAATTCTAACCTGATGGTATCCCGATCTAAGATCGATTTTTGAGAAATAGCTCGCACCTTGCAGCTGGTCAAACATGTCATCAATTCGAGGAATAGGGTACCTATTTTTGATTGTTAACTTGTTCAACTCCCTGTAATCAATGCACATTCTAAGGCTCCCGTCCTTCTTTTTCACGAATAATACAGGTGCACCCCACGGGAATGACTAGGACGTATAAATCCTTTATCCAACAATTCTTGCAGCTGATTGGATAATTCTTGCATCTCGGACGGTGCAAGTCGGTAGGGTGCTTTAGCAACAGGGCCAGCTTGAGGTAATAAATCGATTCTGAATTCGACCTGTCGGGTTGGCGGTAATCCAGGAAGTTCTTCTGGGAAAACTTGTGGAAATTCGCGTA
>NW_027502477.1:0-38169 GCF_021521415.1 Bidens hawaiensis | reverse complement strand
GATACGATACCTTACCTATCCTATCTATATAGTTTAACTAGGTTTTTGATTGACTTGAACGACGGTCATCATTTAGGTATAAATGGATTCGTCTACCCAGTGCCTACAAACCCTAACCATTCAATCGTTCAAATACTACGTTTTATAGGGTGCGATTTATACATATATACATATATACATACGGCTTATATACCCTCGATTAATCAATCAAATTTTAACAATTTCAGTGGGATTTGTTGTGTTGGATTCGTTTTCATCATTCTCATACAGATATAAGATCTCCCAAACAAATCCGAACCTAAATGAACGATTTCTAAATATAAACGTACCTTAAACCAATCGAACTACGAATACGGTCAAGTCTTGATGTTGGTTTGGCTTGTCACGACGTTCCAGGACCAACAAACTCGGGTTTTCGCCTTCGGATCTTAGTTCGGGTTATAGGATAGTGTTTGTGTGTGTTTTTCAAAGTGTAGATTATGCTGTAGAAATAAAAATGGAAAGGATTAGGGTTTAAGGGGTATTTATACTCCCTTAAGCCAATGGACCTAAGGCCATCTTTCTTTTTTGGTCCATATTTAATTCCATCTAATTAGCCTATTCCACCTATCTTTAATCTTTTATTTTTTCTATACTAATTCGAGTAAACTTTTCTATCATAAACAAATAATATATATAATATTATTCTTAGAAATTTCGAGATGTTACAGCTTCCCTATGTTCACCCGTCACTTTTCTACACACATATGACATTCACAGATTATAAACTTACTTAAATATATGGGTGAGTGTATTAACCTATCACATAGAGTATGTGCACGGCCCAGAAAACATAATAGAGAAAGGGGCTAGAAACTCACCTGAGTCGTGTTTCTTTCTTAGTTGATGATCACACATCTTCTCAGCTGGACATGACTAACTGTGTAACAATGTACAGACATCAATTAACTACCCTAACCAAATCATATCTCTAGGTTAGTGAAATCCTCAATGAACGGGGTCCGGGGAAAGCGCCCATGGTTGCAGGGTTCTAGGGGCGGCAACCCCTAGCAGGGTCTAAGGGCAGAGCCATTCATTCTAATCGAATCGAGTTTCAGTTCGATTCGATTAGTTTCAATTCGATTCGATTCGATTTGATTCGTTTCCATTCGATTCGATTCATTTCCATTCAATTCTATTCATTTCAATTCGATTCGATTCGTTTTATCTTCCAACGAATCAGGTTTTCTCAAGAACTTGATTTAAATATGGTTTTCCATGCCTTTCAACTATAAACATATTCTTCCAATTTGATATTTTATAATTTAACATAATATAAATAGTATAATATAATTAGATATTCAGTCATATCTTAAAATAAGATAGGTACAATATCTTTATCTTAAATATATATAAACGAAACCTTTAAAAGTTCTCTGGTTGCTCTTCGCCTGCTCTCAAGCCACCAGATTACTTTATTTGTAAATAAAGGTTTCTCATGCATTTGACCCGAATTCACGGGTATGGGTCTCACCAACTCAGATAGCCCTTATATGGGTCATGACATCTCATTAAATAAAAAATTAATTTCACCAAATATTTGATTTGAAAATCTTATAATAGGGATATACTAAATTTTAATATCTGATTAAAAAAATATATTATTTACAATTAAGAAACAATTTTATAGTAAAAAAATAAGCGGTCCATGGGTCCCACCTTTTAAACCGAATTATAACATCTTATTTATTTGTGAAACTCTTTCATTATTTAACCATAATTATATTAACTTCCTTACAATAAATAAAATTTTATATATATATATATATATATATATATATATTAGAAACAATTAATGTAAAACAACCCTCGTAATATAAGGGGTAAACGCTAGTACTATAATATAATATTTTATGATATAATATAATTTCATATGATATAATATAATATTGTATAACATTGGTTTAACTAAAACCAGGCAACTAAGTTCACTTTCACGTACATGTTAGTTTGTTTCTCATTGTTTTGTTTCCTCTTTTTAAAGAAAAACAGCTTACAAGTCACCCTCCAAATCATAAATTCGAAATTTCTTGGTTTTGCCATAGGATACTAGTCAAAACTACATTATTTTTCTTGTGTGATGCAACATAATAACTAGATAATTACACGAAAACTCATTAAGATTTATTAATTTCTTAAAAATAATAAATTTTGATAACCCCCCTCCCAAAAGAAAATGCATGTTACCTCAAACCAAAAATTGACATTAGTGTGTAGAGTTCCATAGAGGCAAACTATTTTCCATGATTGTATGGTGTTGTTTTTTTTCTTGTAATAAAAATTTTATTTAGTATAATCAAATACCATAAAAAATTTATTAAATCAGATACTTTAATACAAATATTTATGTTGAATTAACAATTACAATGTATTCTAAAATGTTAATTCTAAAAGGTCACATTAGGCTCATGATCTAGAAGTGATTGAATTCTTTGTATATGCAGCCACAAATGGTTCTCTAGACCAAACACACTTCACCGATCCACCTCTAGTTGCCCAATCGGTGTTTTTTCATAATATTAAGGATTTCTTCTTTGATTGGTTGAAGAGGGATCTAGAGTTAAAATATCATGTCTTATACCTTGTAAGCGACATATGTCAACCCAAAAACCACAATATCTTGAGAAATAAAAAATTGGCCATAGTATTAGTTAATTATAGAAGCATTGTCCTAGCACTACAAAAAAAAATTGACCATTAGAGACCAAAGTATCTAGGACAGATATATCATTCTCAAATACATAGTATTCATGTATTCAGGACTGATTTATAGTTAAATATAGAAGCATTGTCCGAACACTACAAAAAAAAAATTTGACCATTAGAGACCAAAGTATCTAGGGCTGATATATCAGTCTCAAATACACATTATTCATGTATTCGGGACTGATTTATTTGTTACCAACAACATTAGGGATTAATTTATGTGTAGCATATGTTAGTAACTTATAAAGTTTTGATAAGAAACTTATCTGTAACTGAATTTAGTCCCAGATGCGTTTTCTCATTAAGGAAAAATAACATCTATTAAAGAGGATTTTTTTTCTAAAAGAGTGTTGGTGGGATAAATATTTACCAAAATGGTGTCCCTTAAAATATATTTACCAAAATAGTGTTGTTGGCAACTTTTTCGTTTCTCACTCCTAATATTATTAAATAAACAAATGCTATCTCTCTCTCTCTCAAAAAAGAAAATTTAAATTAAATTTAATATTTTATGGAATAATATATGTATATAGTTTTAAGTTTTCTACTTTTTTTTTCTTTTTCATATCATTGTCATTTTTTTTTTCATTTAAAACCTAAAAAGTGTATATGATTGAATTGTTTCTATAAAAACTTAATTATTTTCCAAAAATATACAGCTTTTTGTTTATTTGTTTGAAAAACTTGGGTTTAAATAGACTTATGAATTAAAACATCTAACAGATGTTTTAGATAACATGTGCACTTTTTTTTTATTTTTTGAAAGACATAAAACGTGTACTCTTACTACTAATATACAACCAATTTGTAAAATAAATACACGTAGAAATGACATTGTCTGATGTTTCTAATATTTTGGAACAAATGTTTTTTCAATCTTCTTATTCAATGAACATGTATTATTAATATTTTTTGTTTTATATTCTTCAAAAGATGTTTTTTCCAAATTAGATTTATTCTTCAAAAAAATTATAACATTACATTTCATTTGAGACTAAATATGCGTATACTTTTGTTAAAAATACATATTTTGAAAATAAATAAAAAAGATTCATTTTAATATTTTCTAAGATTGATAAAAAAACGTAAAGGTTATATTAGAAAGAAGAAAACAAAAGTGTATTTTATAATTCTAAACCATAACATGAGATTTTTTTGTTGTAAGATTTAATATTTTTACAACAAATTTTCTTTTAGTTCATCGTTGCCACTAAACAAAAATACATATTTTAAAAAGTTAATTATTCATGAAAAATCCATTTTTTTTTAAGTAAGCTACTATTTATAAAAAAACGTTTAAGAGTTGAGAAGAAGAGGGTGAATTAAATATCTATGTTATTTTAAATTTTACTTAAAAAGATGAGCATGAACTAAACAAAGAAAAACCTATAACTAGATTATAAAATATTTATTTTGAAATTAAATTAAAATTAATAGTTTTAAATAATAAAAAAAAGGACATGAAATGAGATCCATTTTGGTTTAACCAATAAGATTAAGAGTGAGAAACAAAAATGTTGTCAACAACTCCATTTTGATAAATATATTTCAAGGAACACCATTTTAGTAAATATTTATTGAGTTTTTTTTTCCTAAAAGAGTGTTTGTGAGATAAATATTTACTAAAATGGTGTACCTTGAAATATATTTACCAAAATGATGTTGTTGACAACATTTTTGTTTCTCACTCTTAATCTTATTGGTTAAACCAAAATGGATCTCATTTCATGTCCTTTTTTTATTATTAAACACCATTAATTTTAATTTAATTTCAAAATAAATATTTTATAATCTAGTTATTTGGTTTTTCTTTGTTTAGTTCATGCTCATCTTTTTAAGTAAAATTCAAAATAACATAGATATTTAATTCACCATCTTCTTGTCAACTCTTAAACATCTTTATTATAAATAGTAGCTTACTTAAGAAAAAAATAGATTTTTCATGAATAATTAACTTTTTAAAATATGTATTTTTGTTTAGTGGCAACGATTAAATAAAAGAAAATTTGTTGTAAAAATGTTAAATCTTACAACAAAAAAATCTCATGATATGGTTTAGAATTATAAAATACACTTTTTTTTCTTCTTTCCAATATAGCTTTTACGTTTTTTTTAACAATCTTAGAAAATATTAAAATGTTTCTTTTTTATTTATTTTCAAATTATGTATTTTTATCAAAAGTATACGCATATTTAGTCTCAAATGAAATGTATTGTTATAAATTTTTTGAAGAATAAAGTTAATTTGGAAAAAACTTCTTTTGAAGAATATAAAACAAAAAATATTAATAATACATGTTTATTTAATAAAAAGATTGAAAAAACATTTATTGCAAAATATAAGAAACATCAGACAATGTCATTTCTACGTGTATTTATTTTACAAATTGGTTGTATATTAGTAGTAAGAGTACACGTTTTATGCCTTTCAAAAAAGAAAAAGAAAGTGCACATGTTATATAAAACATATGTTTCAGTTCAGAAGTTTATTTAAACCCAAGTTTTTCAAACAAATAAACAAAAAGCTGTATATTTTCAGAAAATAATTAAGTTTTTATAGAAACCATTCAATCGTATACACTTTTTTATGTTTTAATTGAAAAAAAAATGACAATGATGTGAAAAAGAAAAAAAAAAGTAGAAAACTTAAATCCGTATACATATATTATTTCATTAAAGATTAAATTTAATTTAATTTTTTTTAAGAGAGAGATAGAGAGATAGCATTTGTTTATTTAATAATATTAGGAGTGAGAAACAAAAAAGTTGTCAACAACACCATTTTGGTAAATATATTTTAAGGGACACCATTTGGTAAATATTTATACCACCAACACTCTTTTAGGAATAAACTCCTCTTTTGTCAAGAACACCATTTTAGTAAATATATTTTAAAGGACACAATTTTGGTAAATATTAATCCCACTAACACTCTTTTGAGAAAAAAACACTCAAAACAGTTTTTAATATTCTCTAAACAGATCGAATTAGGGACTATTAATAAGTCTTAAATGCCTTCAAGGACTTAATTTTAATCTTTAACTATTGGCATAAATTATACCATTTTAAGGATAGTATCCAAGACAGAAAGGCAGTCCATTAGTCTTGCAATGGCCCATATTCAAAACTGATATCATTATCAGTATCAAAACTAGAAAGATATTTGATTAAGCATTTAATGTTAATAAGTATACGTTAGACTATTAATTAACTATTTATTATCATAACTAATTTGTCTCGTTTTGAACTTTTATGTTTATTGGTCCCTACTTGTATGTTTTATTATCATTTACTTATTATTAATTTGTTTTCAAGCTGACATACCGTCGCATAAAGACAGTAAATGAACTAACTACAATTAGGTCTAGAAACTAATGCCGACAAATTGAGTGCAAGTCGATCATAATTAGATACGATCGTATTTACAAAGTTGCAGAATAAAAATCGCAAGCGAATTTCGATTGTTCTATAAGTTACATTATTGAGAACATATCTAACGTCATTAGTGTGTTGTTAATGAGCGCCTATCAGTTGTTATTAATAGAAGTTTATCCAATAATATATCACACTCTATTTTCATGTAGCAGATTATGAAACACCTAATATAATCCAAACTAAGCAATTTTCTACCATGATCAAATTTTTTGTATATGTGTTGTCACATACTAGTTAGAAAACAAAAATAGGTGGAATTTCTTGAAGTTACCCATAAAGGGATTATACCAAGAAAATTTAGCGTGACAAGATGACCCACTTTGTATATGTAAAATGCTTACCTCATTTAGAATCGATGTCCTCGTTATCATAGATTCTCTCCTAAATACGAGTATGTGTTATATTAGCCTAAATGAGTACACTGCTTTACAAGATTTTTCAATACTTTTAAAAAATACATTGTTAATAGGATTTTCGAGTTCAAAGTAAAATTAACTCTTTAATTAGACGTCAATAGTACCATTTAGATTTCATATTGACTTGGTAAACCCAAATTGGTATGATTATATAATGTTTTGTTTTATTATTAATGAAACGTATAAAATGTCCATATTACACAATTATTGATATATATATATATATATGAAAAGATAGTATTTTAGGGGTTAAAATGCAAATAGTTTAGTGTTTACCCTAGTTTTTGTCCTATTTATATGGAGACTCATACTCTAGTTGTCTTCGTCCATCTCCAAATCATTTTATTGCCGTTGTGCCATAAGCGCCTCTTTATCTATTCACCTCTGTTACATCTAAGCAACGTTCGTCTTCAATCTGTTTTATATAGTTGTTCTGAATTTGATAATTGCATGTAATTGTTTCGGTGTTATGACCATCTTAATTGTTTGTGTTTTGAAGGCTATTGACGGATTGGATCGGATCAGACTATAACATGTTGATTATTCATAGCACTGTTAAGTCTATCGAAAACAGCTATCTGTTTCTCGTGAACTACCATGAAGTGTGTTTGGGCCGGGTTGAGGTGCACTCGGGTTGGAGCATGCAACAAAATGTAGGATTGGGGCAGCAACAAAACGGGAGGATCCAGGTACGTTCATTTGTTGTTGTAAAATCAATCAAGTAATTGTTGTTAAATGTATCTTAGATGATTTAATGATGAATTCGTATTTTAATGAAATGTAGGATTGGGGCAGCAACAAAACGGGAGGATGCGACAGGTGGGATTATAACATGTTGCTTGTTCCATGGTGGACAGTCAAGCAGAATTTCATGTCAAGGACCATCGCGATATGACTCGTTCGTTGCTAGTGTCGTGAATGATAACATACTTCGAGTATAGCAGGTGGCTGAAAAACATATCTACCATATATGAAGATGATATATCCCTGCAGAGGATTCCCTAGGGCCTAGGCTTCTAGCTTATAGATATAAACATAATATTAGATCAGTCTTTTTTTCTTCATGTTTTCCTTTTGTCTTATGGATGATGTATATCATGTTATAAATGTTGTACACGATTACCTAATAATTACTAATCTGTTGTTTTTGGTTATGTTGTAACTGCCCTCTTTTGAAATTCTGAGTTTGTGATTTTTTAATACTTATAATTTGTTTTTCTCCTGGGTTAATAGTACTATACATGACAAATTTTACTCATCCAAATAAAAATAGGTTCAAATGGACTTAAAATTGGGTTCAATGGCTAAAAGTGACAATAAAATAATTAACACTGTCATACTAGGTGATTATATAATGCAGCAAAGAGTATATAAGCAGTGAAAAAGGTATATTTTTGCAGCCCAAACATTTTATAAAACCACCCATTTTGAACCCGGTGTCTATTTTTTTCAAAACTGGGTTTAATCCGAACTAAGATCCTAACGAAACCATGATAACAGTTTTATAAAATTGACTTAATCCGACCCGCTATATCGCTCGATCCAACCCGCTTGTTTTTCCTGGTCTAGTTAGTACCATAAAAATTTAAAAACTCTCATTTTCTATAAAAGTAAAAACATCAATTATAGCACATAAAGCCATTTTGATTTTATTTATTTGAAAATATATATTGAATTAAATGTTTATAAGCTATACATTTAGTTTTGTATTTATGTAAAACAAATTTTTAAAAAAGAAAATATAGTTTTAAACAAAGAGAGTTGATTTAAAGTGCAAGTGGTTGTGTAAAATAAAGAGGTCATGAGTTAATGGATGTAAAATTGATTGACTTGTTATAAATAAGTGGTTAAACTTTAAAAAACAATAAGATATGATGTGGTTGATGTATGATGATTTGATATTTTATATATTAATATAATATGATTTGATATTCAATCATCACTTAAAATAAAATACAATATTCTATAATATGATATGATATGATTTAGCATATATTCAAAAGATAAGATATGATATATTGACTAAAACCGAACTACTACTTTCACTTTTACATGTTAGTTTGTTTCACATCGTGTTTTGTTTTTTAAATAAAAACAACTCGAAAGTCCCAATTCGAATCACAAATTCGACATTTCTTGGTTTAATTTGACCACATGATGAGTTAGTACTTAAAATTACATTAATGTGCTCGTGTGATTCAACAAGTTTCTTTAAAAGTATAAATTTTAATACTCCTTAATTAAAAAGGAAAATGTGTTACCTCAAGCCAATTAATACGCATCGGGTGTGTGTCCTAGAGTTTGCCCAAAAAGCAATTCCATGATTGTATAGTGTTGTTATTCTTTTTGTAACGCAAAAGTTTGTTTAGTAGAATCATATACCATGAAAAATCAAAAAGTTTATTTAGTAAGATCTACTAACGCAATATTTATGTTGAACAACATTGATTTATTATCCGGTACAACTTATTCTAAAAGGTTGAATCTAAAATATTGCATTAGGCTCATTTTCTAGTTGCGATGCAAGTCCTTGTATATTCAACCACAAAAAGTTCTTTCGATTAATCGGTCTTTACCGATCCATCTCTAGTTGCCCGATCGTCAATGTTCTATAAACTTAAGTAATTTCTCTTCAGTTGGTTGAACGGGGATCTAGAGTTGAATTATCATGTCTACGCACAATCAAACCTTGTAAGTGACATAGAAAGTAGACATTGTCTACCAAGCAACCGCGATATATTGAGAAATATAAAAAAATGTCTATGTTAACAGCCAAATATAGAAAGATTGTCTCAACACATAATCTAGTAGTCATAAAACCAAATGTCATATCTGATTTAGAGTTTTGGGTATGTATGTTATTTTGATGTATTAGTAGCATATTAATGAGAAACACACTACAAGAAAAGTGAGCAATAGCGGCGACGCCTACTATTAGCGACGCCCAACAAAGATGTCGCCGCTAATAGGTGGTGTCATCGTTAAAGGAGTCATTGCATTGCATCTCATTGCATCTCATTCTCAACAAAAAACCAATGTCTTCAACACAACCCACCAACCCCACATATTTTGTCCAGCCACCACTCAAGCACACCCACACCTTCCCCACAAACCTCATCTTCTTCTTCAACAATGCGGAAACTGGAGCCACCATCAACTACCACTAACGGCAAAGTAAAGCTGCCGGAGCTGAAGCTCCTCATCTTTAATAAAGGCTGAGAAGCATATCGTCAAGATCTGCCACCAGAATTGGAGACATCGTCAACCACCACACCCGCCAACGTCAAGCCCCAGATCCGCCACCTTGTTTTCAACCTCCGGCCACCGTCAAGCTTCAGATCCGCCACCATCAAGATCCAAGATCCTGTTACCGTGGTTTCTTTATTTTGGCCACTTGCCACCTATTGTACTTTTACGTAAACTTTTTTCTTTAGTGGAAATCTTGTAATTTAATCGTTTATAATGAGAATTTACGCATGTCTTGTTACATTTCTGTAAGGCCCCGATCATCGTGCCCTACTTGGACGTGGATTTACTCATAAACACAGTTCTAAATATCAGAGTTAATTAAAATTTTCGTGGAATAAAAATAAAGGTCAGCCATTCCTTACAAATATTCATAACTTGTCTTTTAAATCGTAGCATAAAATATACTATCAAATCATCATGATAAATCTTCATATGCCAGCCTCTTCAGATTCTGCCATGTCTCCCCCCTCTAGCCAACTATCTCAGTTTATTTACCTGCGTGCATACTAAAAGTCAACTACGTTGAGTGAGTTCTAGTTAATCAGACAACATACAACGTATACACTTGTTTTCATATATGCATCCGGAGATGAATATTACATACTTTACATGTTTACCTTCCTTTCATACATACGTTTATGCATACGTATATTCTTTCATATTATAATACTACATGCATAACTATCTTTACCATCTCAGATATTATTAGGTATGGTCCCTTCTATCTCAGATATTTGTAAAGTATGGTCCCTTCTGTCTCAGATATTGTTAGGGTCTGGTCCCTTCTATCTCAGATATCGGTAGAGTCTTGTCCCTTCTTTCCATACAACCATACATTCACTTCTTTACACATACATTTTTATTATATACTTTCATACATACTCTTAATCATTCATATATCTTTCATGCCTCTTATATAAAGCTCACATTTCCTGGCGATACGTGTAATATCCGAAGATCGTTCACGTACCTACAAGCATTCATTCACATTTTTAATCATCGTCCCATAAATCATATATGTAACATCACGAAAATTTCGAGTCAATAATGTCAAGTTTTCCAAAGTCAAGGGACCAATTCTGCCAAAATCCAAACTTCAAGGTTGAATAGAAAATTATGGATTCCTGACCCATCGCAATACGCGATGGATCATAAGGGAACCCATTGCGTATCGCGATGGGTTGTCTGACAACGAGATGCGTGGCTTGCCACGTGACCTCACGTGGCGAAACATGACAGGTCTATATTGTGACTAGTCAAGCCTACGTCGCGATACGCGACAGGATGAGCCAAAGGGGGTCGCGTATCGCGACGGGCTCCCAGACCAGCCTATAAATTGACGCCATCGGCCTCTCATTTCCAACACACCAAAATCAGCTCTCACTTCTCTCTCCATAATACCTACTCTCTCTCTCTAGAAATTCCTCATAAAGCGTGACACATCGAATCTCGATTTCTAGGCCCATACCTCGATATTCGTACCACCTCCACACGACAATCTAATCAAGAAGGTGTTTTTATTTCAAATTTCGACGAACCGCCTCGAGAAGCGTGCCAACGTGGAGAGAAGTATTGGTGTCTCGATAAGCGTGCCAAAGGAAAGAATGTTGAATCGAAAGATAAGGAAATCAAGCGACAAAGAAGTGCTGCCCAATTGAATACGCCCCAAAATTTTAAACTTTTTTTCAAACGAGTCAAACATGTTATGTGAAAAGGGTTTACATGAGAGTACGCGTCTCTAAAACATTTATAAACAAAAGTAAAAGCCTATCCCTCAGGCTGTCGTGTACGTTTGTCTAGATCCTTACATATGTGGTAGTACGCAGTGTGCGCATCGCACCACACCTGGTCGTAGTACGCTTTCCTGCGGGAGCACGACCTTACTTAACTAAGTCGAACGCTACGGTGTTTGCTGGGGTACTTAGGTAGAGACTTGAGTTTGTAAATTGTATTATAACTTTATTATTCCTAAGCCAAGATGGGCCTGTCTTGCGTAACCCTCGAGGGGTAATAAAGTAAAAGAAAATATTTTAGCATCAGCATATTCACCAGCATTCGTTGCTGGTGTATTTTCTAACATTTTGCAGGTAAATCAGGATTAAGGCTTGAAGAACGAAGTGCTTAAAGAATCCGATGGCTCAGATGTTTTGCTAAACTTAATTATTAATAATGGTTTTGTAAAACTATAAACAAGTAAACTTATATGAGACGTTCGTCTCATCTTTTGTGATGTAAATATTTATAACTTTAATCCATATGTTTTATAAAGTCTTCCGCATTATTCCACAACTCTGATTTATTTACAATTATGGTACCAATTGTTGGTCGCACTCCTAGGCCTAAGATGGGGGTGTGACAATATAAGGCATACACTAACCACTTAGGGTAAGTGTATTGATTAATCACATCGAGTATGCACACAGCCCCGAAAACATAACAAGAAATTGGGGCTAGAAACTCACCTGAATGCAGTTACGCTCGGAGTTAATGGTAATCCATTTCTTTAGCTGTGCACGGCTAACTATTAAACATATATCTTATCAATTATTGTTTCTAATTATATCGTACTTCTAAGTTATTGTATCCCCTCAACGAACGGGGGTCCGGGGGCAGCGCCCATGGCAGCAGGGTTCTAGGGGCGGCAGCACCTAACGGGGTCCAAGGGGCAGTGCCCCTGGCTGGGTTTAAGCTGCTTTAACACAAATTTCATTGGAATTATTAAACTATTATTTAATTAGCTAACTCATTCGTATAACGAATGGCCTCTAATTAAGCCTCATTCGTTTTGACGAATGGTTGATTTGGGACGTATGAGTGCACAACGAATGGCTGAGGACATTCGTGCTTACCATATGACGAATGGGAGGCTTATTCGTTACTGGAGCATACAAATGTAACTAATGACTTGATTCGTTGCCCTAATTATGGTGTATGGGTATATAACGAATGATGAGTGCCATTCGTTAATTCATTAAGACGAATAAAGGGTTCATTCGTCACGAAGGCACGCGAATGTATCCTATTCACTATGGTTTTCTAACGAATGACCAATGATTCGTTCAGCATAAGGAATGAGCATCAGCTCTTATCCAAAATTTTGACTCAGATGTCAAAGTCAAAATGTCAAAAACAATCAATGCACCAGATCTGAAATTAAACCTCAAATTAGGATGAGACAACACAATTTTGGTATTGTTGAGCTCAGAATCACAGCACCTAACAGCCCTAACACTCCAAACATTCAATTTTTACGTTTAAATGGTGCGTTTGATCATTGTTTAAACCCGGTTCATTAATCAATCGATTAACCCATCAAATGTTAACGAAATTTCAATAAGGTTTGTTGCGTTGGATTTGTTTTTACTACTTATACATAGATCTAGGATTACTAAACGATCCGGAAAAGTTTTTGTTAATGAACGTACCTTAAACGAATCGGTTTACGGACACATTTAGTCTTGATGTATGTTGTGTTCATCACAACGTTCTAGCACTAACAAGCTCAGGTTTTTATCTTCGGTTCTTGGCTCGGGATAAAGGAAAATGTTTGTGTGTGTTTTTGAAGGTGTAGGCTATGGTGTAGTCGTGTAGAGATGGATAAAAATGGAAAGGATTAGGGTTTAAGGGGTATTCTTAAGCCCATGGACAAGGCCCATTCCACCTCTTATTCCATCTTTTAATGTCCAATCCCACTCTCTTAGTTTATTTATCTATACTGATACAAGACACGTTAATAACAAACGAAATTTTCCTATATTAATTTTATCGAAAGTAGGATGTTACAATTTCCGAGTTTAATTTAGTTAATAACAAAGTTTTGTTGCTTTAAAAAAAGTTCCGGCCACCTGCAACTTCTTCTCCGACAAATTTTCTGGCATAGTATCCAGCGACCTAATAGGGGCGACGGTAGCACTTTTAGGGACGACGGAAGGGTTATTAGTGACGGGGTAATAGGGGCGCCTCTTTAGGTGCGACCCGTCGCCCCTAAAAGTATTAGGGACAACATTTTAGGGTTTTAGGGGCGACGACCGTCGCCCCTAACAACACATTTTCTTGTAGTGACATCTAACGCAATGCGCATACTGTTAATCTATGTAATGTTGTAATCCGTTAATTGTTATTAATTAATATAACTTTATCCAATTCATGTTCTTGTAGTAGATAATCATACACGTAATATAAATTCTGACTAAGGAGACCACTTACTAGCTAAGAAACAAAACGTGGAATTTCACGTAGTTAATCATCCCATAACGGGATTATGGAAAGCAAATTATGTGTAGCAAGCTGAGCCACGTACATTGGCTAAATAGAATGTTTACCTCATTTAGAGTCGTTGTACGTTACCATTTCCAAATGTTCTCTTCTAAATGCGGGTTTGTGTTATATAAACGGCCTAAATACGTACACTTCTTTGCTAGATTTTTCAACTTCAAAATTACAATGTTAACCAGGATTTTCAAATTCAAAGTAAAATCAGTTATCTTTAATGGGTAAAGTTAAAATACAAAGGACAAAAAAAACGAGAAAGGTGAGAAGGAATCTAATCCATTGATTTTAGATTTGAATGTTTGAGATTAATTCAAGAATAAAAATTGAATAAAAATATATGAGAAGGACATGAAGATAATAACCCACTTATGAAGACTTTCTCTCTCCACATGTGTTAGTACACGGTTTTGCATCTCGATTCTTTGTATTTAATGTTAATGTATTTGTCGTTTATTTATGTAATAAATTATTAAGATATTAAGTTAGTTCGCTAAAGTATAGTCTAGTTTGCTAAGGAAGTTTAGCGAACTAGATCTAAGTTATTATCCCTCCTTATTCGTTAAGGATGTTTAACGAATAAGGGGGTGATTCGTTAAGGTTAATTTCATTTGATGTATGTAACGAAATGGACTCTAGTTCCTTAAGGGATGTTAATGAACTAGGTCCATCTTCTATTTATAGTGAACACTGTTCACAGTTTAATATAAGTTTTGAGAGTTATGTATTGAAATTCTGTCCAGATTTCTCTCAAGCTTCGCTTAATTAATCCTTCCTTATTATACATACATATTCACATATATACAACTAATATATACATATACATAACATATAATAAAGAGCGAATACGAACTAGATCCTAAGGTTAATCATAGTTACAGATCTGTGATCTGTGTATTAGTTAAAGGATTATCCGAGTTCAAGCAAGTGGCATCAGAGCTTTCGGTGCTCTTTTGCTCTTGATTTGATATTAATTTGTTATTGAAAGACTATTTAATTGGTATAAGTGTGTTTCGGTTGGTTTTTGATCGAATTGAGTGTGATTTGGCATTGATTATGGAATGATTGGATTGGATTTAAGTTTGTTAAGGTATTGGTATATTGTAATTGACTAGAATTGGATTTTGGAGTGTGTTTGAATTGATTTTGGTTTGGATCTGGTTTTGGCCGAAACAGAGGGTGGTTTTGGTTCCAATTAGATTCGAGATAAGGTGTATTGGTTTACGAGAGGTGTTGTTTTGGATTCGCGATAATGTTCCGAGTGTTTTGATAGTCTATCTGGACGATTTGGTGTAGTATCGATTATGTATTACAAATCTGGGTTATAGTTTGGTGTTCTTCCTTTTTGCCAGAAATCTGGAAAATCCAGATGAAGATTTGAAGATTGATGATTCAAGTCTGATGCGTTAAATTCAGTTTGATTCGTTAACTCTGTCAACTCGATTCGTTAACATATTTAGCCAATTCGCTATGAATTTTAGTTGATTCGTGAACCAGTTCGCTATACTTTCTGATTCGTGTCAACTGATTCGTGTGACACGTGTCATACCTTGGAAACTGTTTTCTAAAAACTTTTACCACGTGGCAATAGTTTTCAGAGTTTGTTACAACCGTTGTAACAACCTGATTCGCTATAGTTGATTCGTTATCAACTGTAGCTGATTTGTCCTCCAATTCGCTAAGTCTTCTCTTAGTGATTCGTTGACCATCTGATTCATTAACTATCTGATTTGTTGACCATCTGATTTGTTAACATCAATCTTAACTTCGTTAAGGTGTGGTTCGTTACAACTGTTCACAGTTCGTTACACTGTTTACAGTTCGTTAGCTAATTTTTTATTTTAATCCTCAAAGTTTGAAACTTGTCAAAAATGGCTGGTATGTATGCTTTAGCTTCCCAAAACCTGTTGATGCAACAAATGTTACAACTGGACACCGAGATCGGGTCACGTTCAAAATGTCCACGTTTGATGAAATTTAGCGAGTTTGCTAAATGGGAACCACGTTTCCGTGCTCATCTAGGTGTTCATCCTAATTGTTCGTACTGTTTGGATGAGGTTTACACCGTTCCAATGATTGGGGATGAGACTATTGGTTTTACACCTAAAGCTATTTCACAATACTCGGTTGAAGAGAAGAAAGCATTATAAATTGAGACAAAAGCTTATTCTACTCTTACTATGGCTTTGCCTGAAAATATCTTTCACCAAGTAGGGAGTATAAAGATTTGTGCTTCTTTATTTCAACATATACGTATGAGAAGTATGGGAAACACCGCTGAAAGTAAAAAGGTTATGCTCAAGTTTCAATTCATAAACTTTAACCTGCTTAAAGGTGAAACTGTTGAAGAGATGACAACAAGGTTTAATCATTTCATAGCTGAGATTGATAAGATGAGATTGGAAACTTTAGAGATTGATAAAATTGATACCATTAAAAGTGCACTACCGAGTTCCTACTCTACTTTCTTGATGGTTCTGAAAGAGAATAATTATTTCAACAATGAAGATTTGACGGCATCGGAATTTATGCAAAAGATCGAAGCACGAGAATATGATCTTAAATGTCAAAAGTCTTCAAAAGACAGTCAAGATTCCACATTTTATGGTGGAAGTATGCCATTGAGTTCAACTATTTCTCCTATCACTGCATTTCTTACACAAAATGCAAGTGAGAATGCAACAACCATGTATAGTGATCCACGAGCTTGTTTCTATACAACTGGGAATACTGGATTATCTGGTGCTTCTTGTTCATCTGGAGGATATTGATCTTCATCACCAACAAATCAATTCTCATCTCAAACAAATGTAAACATGAGAGAAGCCGAACAAAACTTTGCATTTTTGTCAGCCTTCATGACTTCATATGTGAATTTGGTTAGTAGTAAGATTTCTACAAGTGATCGAACTAATGAAGATTATGATCAGATTGATCCTGAGGATTTAGAACTGATGCACTTAAAATGGAATATGGCGATGATAGTCAGGAAAGTTAAAAAGTATATGCAGAGAACGGGTAAAGATCTTCCTTCTTGAACAAGAAATTGCGGTTTGATAAATTAAAGGTCAAGTGATACAATTGTCAAGAGTTTGGTCACTTAGCCAAAGAATGTGATAAGCTTAAAAAGGAGTATACCAGACCCAGAAAGCAAGATCAAAACTCATCGGGAAAGAGTGGTAATGATGCAGGAAAGTCTTCTGGAGGAAAACCTTCGTCTTCTGGATCTCAAGCAATGTTATCAAACGTAGATGGAGATGACTGGTCACAAAGGATATTATGTGGTAACAATCAAGCAAATTTAGCAATGTTTGGATTTCCTGAGTAATTTCAAGATGCAAGTGGAAGTGAATTATCTTCTGATGCTGATACCGAGTCTGAATATGATGATTCAAGTGAAAAGCTTCTAACTACTTTCGCTTGTATGGCAAAGATCAGTGATTCAACCACATCTGCTTGCATGGATAAGCAAAATGAGGTTAGTAATTCTACTTCTAAATTTTCATGTGTTGATTGTGAGACCATAAGTCTAAAATAGATGCCTTGAAACTTCAAAATGATAATCTGCTAAAAGAGATTGTTTCATTAAAAGATACTTATAGACAATCCTTGACTTCTCAAATGAATTCAAGAGAGAAGATTGAGACTTTAACTATAAGTATCAAGACCTTATGGCTGAGTTGTCGGTGAAAATAACCATCAATGATCAAAAATTTCAAGAAATCTTGAAACATAGGTCAAAGATAACTGAGCTTGAAAATGAGGTTCTTGATTTAAAGAACAAATTGGGCAAATTCAGAAATTCATCCTTTTTGCTAAATGAAATAACTGAAGTATCTAGTAAGCAAAAAGATTTAAAGAAAGGAATAGGTTTCGTTGAGATTCCACCAACTTTTCAAAATGGTTACAAACCAAATCCTTTTGCTAGATAAGAAGAGGATGTGATTGTTAAAGAATCTGTGATTCCTGAAAAAACAAAACTAGTTAAACCTGAAACTGTTAAAGCCCAACCCTCGATTCAGAAACCTCATGTTCAAAGCAACAAAGTCTTTGTTGAAAATGTTGACAAAGTTATCATTGAGGACGTGTTCGAACCTTAAGTCATACACAAGAACAAGAATATTCCAAGTTCTAATCACATATTGTGTGAACCTCATGAATTTGAGGAGGCTGTGTATGGTTCGCACACAACCAAGGTGAAACAAGATGCTCATGTTAATGTCAAACCAGTAAGGGCCAAGAAACCAGAAAAACCCAAAATTTCTGATGAGGATTTGTTGCGTTTTATAAATCCAACTGTTTCCAAGCCATCTACTAGTAGAATATTTAAATTAAAGGGGATAGATACGATGTTCGCTGAGAAAGACATTCCAATAAGTATCATTAAACCAGAACTTATTGAGAGTGTATTTCAAAATGAAACATCCAAGATTCAAGATCTTGAATGTCGGTATGCTCAAGAGAAAACAACAGCTTCATTTGATCCATTGACTAAAGCAAAGCAAGTTTTAAAACAGGCTAAGAAAGTTCAATTTGTAAAGTCAACTGGAACAGATACTTTGAAAAGTTTTTCAAATTGTTCTAACTTAGAATTTTATTTGAAGAAGAAATCAGAGTTATCTGATGATTTTGCTAAGAGCATGACCAAAAATTTGAGTCATCATCCATCTTCTGGGTCATATGTTCAGACTAATTCTCAACATCATCATGTTGACATGCGAAGCTGTTTCCTTTGCGGTCAACAAGGTTATGTAGTAAGAAATTGTGGCCAGAAGAGCTATCAGAATCCTCATCCTTTTGTCAAGGACCATTCCAAACCGGTTCCTTTGATAAAGGAGATTCTGAAACGACCAGTGTCGTATGATGATGATACTCATATTATGTTCTCTAACGTGAATCCTCGAAAAGTTGTTCATGTGAATGAAACTCATGGTTCTGTTAAACCAAAGTTTATTCCAACCGAATCGTTATGCAAAAATGTTAATTCCAATGTAGTTCAAGCTGCGTATCTAAGACGAAAGTCCAAGAAACCTGTAACTTATTCTCAAGTTACTGAACAACAGTTGAATTCGACTAAGTTTAAATTTTTTTAAGAAAACCAAAAGGTGCCCAAGACTGAGGCCTGGGCTGCCTTTTTGAACTAATCATTTTCTTTTGTGTGTAGGGTACATCTAAGACCATTTCTGGTGAAAACTGGATCATGGATAGTGGATGTTCTCGTCATATTACTGGGAATCTCGACCTCTTAACAAATATGAGAAATATTCAAGGGGGTGATGTGGCGTTTGCTGGGAATTCTGGGGGTATGATTACACAGGAAGGTGATGTTTCGAATGGGCATATTACTTTTGAGAAAGTTAATTACTGTGATAAAGTGGACCATAATTTATTGAGTGTGTCGCAAATCTGTGACAAGCAGTACACTACAGTATTTACAGATAAAGAGTGTCTGATTTTAAAACCGGGGTATGTGATTCCCAAGGACATGGTTGTCATGCGATCACCTCGATCAAATGATATTTATGTCTTGAATATGAGTTCTAAAGTTTCAACATCGATCGAAACATGTTTTGTCTGGAAAGCAATCGAGAAAGATTCTATTCTATGGCATCGTAGAATGGGTCATATTCATGTTCGTAAGATGAACTATCTCATGGAAAATGATCTAGTTGAAGGTGTGTCTTTGAAGAATTTTAAGTTATCCGATCACTGTGTTGCTTGCAAAAGGGCAAACAGAAGAAAAAGTCACATCCTTCTAAGTTATTGAATTCCATTGATACTCCTCTTGAGCGACTTCATATGGATCTTTTCGGTCCAGTGAATTATGCGAGTATTTCTGGTGATTGGTATTTCCTGGTAGTTACTGATGATTATTCACGATACTAATGGGTCTTGTTTATGAGTTCAAAAGATCAAACACCGGTTCTCGTTCAAAATTTAATCACTAAGATCGAATCACTATACAAACAGAAAGTGAGGAGAATTCTAAGTGACAATAGTACTGAATTTAAAAATATTGTATTGGATTTCTTTTTTTTACAAAAGGGAATTCATCGAGAATACAATGCTCCATATGTACCACAACAAAACGGTGTTGCTGAAAGAAAGAATAGAACGTTGATTGAAGCTGCTAGAACTATGCTTGCTGATTCAAAGCTTCCTATCCATTTTTGGAATGATGTGGTGAATACTGCTTGTTATACACTCAATCGAGTTCTAACTGTTAAGAGACTCAAGAAAACAAGTTATGAGCTATTGAATAATCATAAACCTAATTTAAATTACTTGGAACCGTTTGGGTGTCCTTGTACAATGTTGAAAAAGGATGTGGGAAAGTTTGATGAAAAAGCCATTGAAGGGTATTTCTTGGGTTATGCTTCTCCTAAGAAATGAGTATTTAACTTTACGTCTAGTTGTGTTGAAGAATGGTGACTGTCAAAAGTACACTACTCCTTCTCAAGGGAAAGGTCCCGATTGGATGTTTGACTATGATGGATTATTCAATTCGTTTACTCCAACAACTGATCAACCAGATGAAGACTTAGTTCGTGCTTATTTTGAGGAACAATTGGTAATTCCATGATTTTCAAGTTCTAATGATGTTAAAGTTCTAATCGATGCTCCAACAGAAGAACCTGATAATGAGTTTCCAGTTTTCTTCGACAATGCATCTACTTCGTCTGATGACACTCTAGTTGTTGATCAAGTTATCGAACTTGATAATGATGTTTCATCTCACGACCTAGGTGAAAACTACACTAATTTATTAGAAACTATTGATGTTCCTAAGAATCCCACTCTTAGGATTCATAATTATCACCCGAAAGAAAACATTATTGGAGAACTTGATGTGGGAGTTCAAACACGTCATCAAGTTGCTTCATCAAGTGAGAATAATGTATTGTGTGCTTATGCTGACTTACACTCGTCTGGGATTGTAAATCTTGCTAAATTCACTTGTTTTCTATCCCAAGTTGAGCCAACGACTCCTCGTGTGGCACTTCAAGATTCCTCTTGGGTAGAAGCTATGCAAGAAAAATTACAGCAATCTGCACGTTTGGGTGTCTGGGATCTTATCGACAAACCCGCAAGAGTCAAAAAGGCGATTCTAACTAAGTGGGTATATAAGTGTAAGAAAGACGATCGTGGGGTGATAGTGAGAAACAAGGCACGTTTAGTGGTACAAGGGTTTCATCAACAAGAGGGCATTGATTACACTGAAGTATATGCTCCAGTTGCAAGATTAGAGTCGATTCGAATCTTTCTGGCGTATGCTGCTTATAAGAATATCAAGGTTTATCAAATGGATTTCAAAAGTGCTTTCTCGATGGTGAACTTCATGAGGAAGTGTTTGTTTTATAGCCTCCAAGTTTTGAAGATCCTGATTATCTTGACCGAGTTTACCGATTAAACAAGGCATTGTATGGTCTACATCAAGCCCCGAGAGCTTGGTATGGCACGCTCGCCGGCCATCTGACGGATAATGGCTTCAAACGTGGAACTGTTGACTGCACTTTGTTTTATAAAAATATTGGTGATGATCTTCTCCTCGTCCAGATTTATGTAGATGACATAATCTTTGGGTCAACAAACGACACGTTGTGTAAGGAGTTTGAGAAATCAATGCAAACCAAGTTCGAGATGAGTTCTATTGGCGAGATGAATTTCTTTTTAGGGTTGCAGGTTCATCAGTCTGCGAAAGGAATTTTCATTCATCAGACAAAATATGTGAACGACGTCTTGAGCTGATTCAAGATTACTGCCGGAAAAATCCCTTCTACTCCTCTCCCCGTGGGTCACAATTTATCACCGGATGAATTGGAGGATACTGTCGATCCGACTCTCTATCGAGCTATGATTAGCTCTTTGATGTATCTTACTGCTTCTTGACCCGACATAATGTTTGTTGATTGTTTATGTGCTAGGTACAAAGCTAGTCCCCCAGTGACTCACCTGGCAGCGGTCAAGCGTATTCTACAATTTCTAAGGGGCAATCCTGACACCGGGTTATGGTACCCCAAAGACGATACCTTTGATCTTACCGCTTATTCTGACTCAGACTATGGAGGATGCAAGATTAATTTCAAGTCTACCACAGCAGGATGTCAATTCTTAGGAAGCCGGCTTGTTTCCTGGCAGTGTAAGAAGCAGACAACGGTCTCTACTTCAACCGCTGAAGCTAAGTATGTTGCAGCCTTGAGTTTCTGTTCCCAGGTTTTGTGGATACAACAACATCTTCGCAACTACAATTTAAAGTTTCTTACTACTCCCATCTTAATTGATAATTCTGCTGCTATTAGTATCACCAAGAATCCCGTACAACATTCTAAAACGAAACATATAGAAATTCGATATCATTTCATAGTATTGTTATGAAAGGAAATTAATTGACCTTGAGAAAGTACATACTGACTTTCAGAAAGCCGATCTATTTACCAAAGCCTTGATAAAACACGTTTTCAATTTTTGGTTGGTTTTAATGGATTGAAAACCCTCGCTGATATCCTGAAACAAGGATGATTATCTTTCTTTTCTGTTATTATATTTTAAAATTTAGTTTGATTCTAGGTTTTAGGGGGTGAAAACTTAGAAAATACAAAAATATTGTGCGTTTAGTTTGTATAGATAAAACCCAAAAATATTAAAAAAATTTAAAATTCAAAAATAGTGTGCTTTCATGTCTTTAGTTTTCGTGTCTTTATGTTTCAAAATTTGAAAATCCAAAAACATCGTAAAATTTAAAAATCAAAAAGATTGTAAATTTCTATCTTGTGCAGAAAAATCCGAAAAAGACAAAAATATTGTGTTTTTAAGTATGTAAAGAGAAAAACCAAAAAGATTTTTTCTTACGTTCGCTGAAAATTATGTCAATTACTTCTATTTGAAGGACATATACCAGTATATGTTTGGTCCTGATAATTTCTTGTAAATGTTCGGGATAGCCATCTACCTGATAATGGAAAGTATTTGGGGCGTTCGTTATGCCTTTTATTTTGATTTTCTTGCTGAAAACTATGTCGGTCATTTAAGTTTGTGGAGCGTGCTTTTATGTTTTGGTCCTGTTATCTACTTGTAGGATGACAGGCTAGCCATTAATCTATAGACTGAAAGTGACTAGGGCGATTAAATTCATTTTGTTTTATGATCCTCAAAACTTTGAGTTTTTGAAGCAAAAAGAGAAAATGATAGTAATTGATTGATTGACCCCAAATCTAGTAAGAAATATGCTTAAAAGACTGAGTGCTTAATTGCATTGGTGCATTGATAGGTCTTAAACGAATTTTTAGAGTAAAGTATGTGATATAAACTTAAAGAAAAGCCAAATTGAAAGAGGTGTTAATCTATAGCAAAAGTTTCGGTGAGGATGGCAGAAATATAATAACCAGTCATACTCAAGCCTTATAGCTGTTGATCACCCAAAAATATAATAAAGCAAATAACAAGCGTTAGGCTTCTGGACACTGTGAGTCTTTATGCGGCTTAATCATCTAGATATTCATATGCATGAATATTTCACTCGCTTTTAGAGCAAACCCAAAGTCATTAAACTTGATCACTGCTGTACTCCGTACAATCCAAATTACTGACTTGATCAAAATCCGTTGTTAGTCATATAACTGTTCTTCCCTTGCGCGCGTCTCAATACCAATAAGAAACGGACCCCAGGGAATACAATGTATGTAATCCGACAGATGGACTCGTGCATACTCGCTCACAGTAACAGAAACATGGTACCTTGCTCACATATTCCAAAATCTTCAAAATTTTGATCAACACTATAATAGTTTAAGTCAAGTTGGGGTGATTGGCAAAAATCAAATTAAGCTTGAACCGAAATTAGGGGCTGATAGTTTCTGATATTTTGTGCGCTAATTGAACCATTAATCATATCACAAAAATGCTTGAAGATTTGTTATAAGATTTAAGTGGACAACAATATCAATGACCGACTAAACGCCAGTCAGAATATCGCTGAAATATAAAGCTGTGATGGAAGGGCATTTTGGTCAATATGATTCTTTGCTCAAACACAACAAAAATACAAAAATATGTACTGTTTTTGAAAATCATAGAAAACACAAAAAGATTGTCTATTTCTTGGTTCGGATATCTTTCTTGTATATATATTCTTTAAATATTACAAAATACCAAAAATATTTTTCTTTTTCATTTTACATATTATTTAAATTCTTTTTAAATTATGTTTCAAAAACGTGAAACGAATGAAGTTCTTTGATGATCAAGATTTGAGATCTCGATAAGTATTTAAGTTAAGTGTTTTTAAAGGATAAACACGTTCTTAAAGTATTTGATTATCGAGATGAAGGTCCTCGGTAATTCATTTAAGTTAATTGGATAATAATTAAATTCTTTACTTAATTTATTTATTTATTTGTTCATTTAAGTTTAAAAGGTGATTCGTTAAATTATGGCTAACGAATTAGACCATTTTAATGAACTACTTTCTAGTTCGTTACTCTAACTCGTTTTCGCACTCTGTAATGAATGGTTTCAATTCATTAAGTATAATCTAACGAATTAGACACGAATTGTATTTGTTTCGTCAAGACACGTGTTAACGAATCAACTGATTCGTTAATTCAAATTTCAAACGAATCAGCTGATTCGTTACCTTGGGTATCATGCCGTCAGTGTATATAGGACGGCGTGAAACATACCATTGTGTTTATAAGGTATAGATGATCCCTTCTTTGTGATTTTTGTAAAAAATGACACAGCTTTGATATACTAATTATGTGATTTTGATATCAGGGTTTTAAAGCTTTTGAAACCCTGAATAATTGGATTAATACTCTGTTAACGTACTTTAGTTTGATATCATTGTGATCAAAATGGATTTCCGAAACCCTTGTTGATCTTTAATCAGAGTTTGACTATAGATTTCCGGGTTATTAATTGATTATTGTTTCGAGTGTTTATGCTCTGTTCACATCCTTAATAACCTAACTTATTTCATGATTTTTGAACCTCAAATCGACACCATTTGCTTCGCATTGCGTTTCCGAGATCTTTACGACCGTCGATTTGGTTATTCAACGATGATTATGGAATAATCGATACTAGAATCATCTTGTTGACTTTTAGTGTTCTTGATTAATTTTGACTTTGACAAGGAGAGTCAATGATTAAGTCAAATTCTGACCATTCGTTAACCTTAGCGAATTGGAACTCCTCCGTGTCCAATTCGTTAAGTATTGCACTCGAACCAGAATAGCGAATCATTCTCTTAACTAATCAGCTGTCTATTCGTTAATTCTTAACGAACTAGGGATTAGTTCGTTATTTTTATTAGTTAATTCGCTAATTCTTCTTCGTTACAGTTTTACTTGATAGCGAATCCGTTGATTCGATAACGAATCAGACTATGTTTTTGACGAATGACATTTCAAAATTAATTATTTAAATAATATAACTTAATATTTTAAATTAATAAAAAATTCCAATGGTCTAAACGCGTCGATACATCGATTATACACACGGGATAAAATTTTAATTATATATAGTTTATTGATAGATCTAAAAATGCTTAAAGTATATAAAACTTGTGTGATTTCTAAACTTTCACATTACTTATACTCGTCATTTTTTATTCAGTATAATGGCTGATCAAATGGATCAAGACCCACCTGCTGCTCCCCAAGAACAGCAACAACATCAAGAACAAGCTGAAGTACCTTTGTTACCATAAGATAAGAAACAGAACATCTGTTCCTATGTTGATTCAAACGTTGCTGACGAAGCTCTTTTTGGGACTATGTTAGCATTCTTACGTCGTTCGGTGGTACACTATACTATAACTGCTCGACCCACTGTTTATCTGAGCATTATTAGGCAGTTCTGGAATACTGCTGAGTTTGTTGACGTAGAGAATCACATTCGAGCCACAATCAACCAAACTCCTATAACAATGGATGTTGAAGTGATTCGACGTGTGCTTCGTTTTGGGGACAATGATGATAACCCAAGTTAGTTCGACAAGGAATTAATCAAGGGTTTGTTTAGACGTGTATTTTATGGTGGAGACATTGAAGGTTCTATGTTTAACAAGAATGGGCTGTGCCCACCCTACAAGTATCTTCTACACGTATTGATTCATTGTTTGGGTGGTCGTCGAGATGGATTTGATGAATGCCAAATCAGTTTGCAATCAGCTTTTGTGACACTTGTTCTCAACAAACCGTTCAACTTCTCAGAGATGATCTTCTATCATCTGAAAGAGAAATGTCAACAAACGACCCAAAAGAATAAGTTCTTAATGTATCCAAGATTTTTGCAACTGATTATTCACCACTTGATACCCAACATGGTTATTGATCGAACATTGGTGAATGATGTTCTCTCCTTAGAACACATGAAGGCCGATATTGTGCGTAGAATGATGATCTATTGTAAGGAGAGGCCGCAGGACAAACGTATGATTGATCATATTATTAATCCTGATTATGTATGTCCTCCCGAGGATCGCTGGATCCATGATGACTCGGATTCTAAGTGTGAGGGAGGTGAAGGTCGGAACGATGGAGATGATGATGGTGATGATTTTGGAAATGGTGGAAATGGTGGTGATGGTGATGCAGCTCTTCGAGAACAACAAGCTGTAGTTGACGTCGAGTTAGCTGCTACTATTGCAGCTCGACGAGAAGGTAAACGAAAAGGTAAAGAGCCGGCATCTGAAAGCTCAGCAAAGAGACGTGTATCAGCTGTTCCACCGGCAACGCCCGGCGCTTACTTTGACGACGACGATGGTTCCTCATGACAGGCTTGGTATGATTCCTCAAATGACATTAGTTGAAATACCAATGCCTTCTGTTACTCCCTCTACTGTTCCTCCAACATTGTCCATGAGGCCCCTTCCACATAGTGATGTCTCATTTATGAGGATTACATGGCCTCAAGGACCAATCCAGCCATTTCATCCATCTCTGTATAACTTACCACCACACCGTCAAACAGGCATGCTTTTGAATCTTCTTCACTTGTATGAATATCAAATGTCTGCTGACCGGATTAATCAAGAAACTTTGATGGAGAACCAACGGAAATTTAAGGGATATGTCTCCTACTGTCATAAAGAAACAAAAGAGCTTCGTGCGATTGTTGAGTCTCAGAGGGTGAAGCTCAAGGAACAGGAGGATCTGATCTTGCAGTTAACTTGCAAAGATGATGCACTTAAAAAGGTCAAGAATGATGAGGAAGATCCAGATGATTCTAGTGCAGGAGGTGAGCCTAAACAATCTCATGGTTCATCCTCAGGTGCAGGTACTAGTGGTGGTGGTGACTCGGATAAGCAGATTATTGCTTATCAAGATTACACAGCTGCTAAACCGATTGAAATGATTGAAGCTGAGACGGTCATATTTATGGATGGATCGGGGGTGGTAAGGAGTGTGGTGAACAGGAATGAGATTAAGGTAGGACAGTTTGTGTAATGGTCTTTAACACGAGGGCAGATTTCATTACTGCTTGGTTTGAATGATGAACAATTGACTGTGTTAGAGGCGGAACCGGATGTGGAAGTTGAGAATGAGGAAGAGATCTTGAATGATCCGTCTATTCATATGAATATGGATTTTATTTATGAAGATGAGGAAGTCGAGGTTGAAGGCGTCACTGCTGAGGAGTATCCTGACTTGTTTCAACACACAAATGTTGATCAAGGTGCTCCAGTATTCAATGAGCAAACGTTTAAAGCTGCTGAGGATGATTTGGAAAAGACGTCCAAGGGTAAGAAGGTGGTTGATAGAGATTCAACTCAATCGAGAACCCAACCAATGTTGATATTGCTAAGTTGTTCAGTTATAAGAAGGTGAGTAAGATTATTGAAGCTTATCGATATGTTGATCGGGAAGAGAAATAAGAAGCCGCTGCTCGAGTCAAAGAAAATCAAGTAACTTCATTCAAGACCGTGTCAAAGGTTCAAGGTGACATCGTTTCTTGGTTATTTGATTCTGATCTTAAAGTATGCATTGTGAAATGGGAAAAGGGCATTCAGTACTATGAAAAGATAATGGACGTTCTTACTTTACCGCGTTGGGATGTTCGTGCCCTCGCGTGTCGTCCATTTATCAATCGAGAAGGTGACCGGATAGCAGACTAGTTTCATCAACAATTGCTATTCGAGGTCAATTCTGGATTCAAGTTTCTCAAGCCCCAAGTTCCAACCCACAAACATATCTATGAGATTGATCCAAGAAGAGGTTGGAGAAAGTTGGTTCTCAAGGTCAAGACGCCAAAGACCTTGAAGCGGGTGCCGATAAAGATTATGAATCAACACATGCACCTGTCTTTCAACCGCTGGTATTACGATTACCGAACCGGCGAGGCCGTCATTGTCTTGGGAAAAGGGTTGAAGACTGAGCTGATAAATATCATTGACACGATGTGGTTGGTAAATTTAACCGAGACCGATAATAACGTTCTGCACAAGAACAAGATTCTGATTGAGCGCAATGAAGACTACGATCTGGCTATGCAATTCCAACGCGTTGTGCGTGTATGTTATGAGAACAGGATTCATAGCTGCAGAGATTGGCAGTCCAAGCGTTTCAAGTGAAAGTCAAAGACAAAGAGCTCAAGACGAGGGGGTGTCTGTTAGTACACGGTTTTTCTTCTCGAGTCTTTGTATTTAATGTTAATGTATTTGTCGTTTAAAATATGTAATAAATTATTAAGATATTAAGTTAGTTCGCTAAAGTATAGTCTAGTTCGCTAAGGATGTTTAGCGAACTAGGTCTAAGTTATTATCCCTCCTGATTTGTTAAGAATGTTTAACGAATCAGGGGGTGATTCGTTAAGATTAATTTCATTTATTGTATGTAACTGTATCACCCTCAAAATCCACTAACGGAGTTTTACCGTCAGAGGGTGTGAACTAACAGGATGGAATCATTAGTTATAATCAAACCATAAAAACGTTTAAATGAAAATAAGTGCGGAAGCGTAAAAACCAAAAGACAAAAGTTGCGTCACGCAGGACAACTTAAAAACCCAAGTAATAATAGTTAAAAACATGTTTGCATATCAGAATGTTCAAAAACCATGCATGATCCTATACCGCGCGCCCGCCTCGTCTACCTGAGAATAACATACTAAAAGTGTCAACACGAGGTTGGTGAGTTCACAAGTTTATATAAAATAAAGCGTTTAGCGTTTGCGTTCAGCGTTTTGCGTTTAGCGTTTTGCGTTCAGTGTTTTGCGTTACCAGATAGTGTTATGTCAATTATATATCTATAGTTAGCTAGCCTATAAAACAAGTATTACTAAATGTTCAAAACCGAAGCTGACTGTTTATCGTTTAGCGTTTAGCGTTCAGCGTTTTGCGTTCAGCGTTTTGCGTTACCAGATAGTGTTATGTCAATTATATATCTATAGGTAGCTAGCCTATAAAACAAGTATTACTAAGTGTTCGACACCGAAGCTGACTGTTTATCATTTGCCTTGCCACCAGGTCTATCCCGACCATGGTATGTGTTTAGCCAAGATTACACCCACTCGACCTCCAGTCGAGTTTAGCGTTGGGTGGGGTTTGTCAAACCCAGTAGTACTACTCAACAATGACTCGCTATTATCCAATACTAAACGGTTCGATGTGAATGAAGGACTTTAGTTATTGCGTTTGCCACTTAGTCTTTACAAGTGATATATAATTGATATTAACAAAATCTTAAATGCGTTTTCGGAGTATGTTATTTCCCCAAGTGAAAAGCGTTTGAAAATAGTTTAGAGGGGTAAGTGAACTCATTGTTTGGGAAGAATTCCCAAAATAAATCACCAAAGGATGCGCGTCACAGAAAAACACTCTCTAGCGTTCTAAAACAACAAAGAGATTTTTCTAAGTGTCGGAACTATTATCGAGTCTCTAGACTCGGCACATAATACCTATGCACACAATATGTTTCGTGTTTCGTTTGTGAATCGTGTGTGACTTTAACAAGTACATTTGTGATACATTACATGTGTGAGCAATTATTTACGTGTCATGTATTAATAATGTACATCACTAGAAATAACTCCCCGTGAAAGCAATTTGGTCAACACATAACAATTAACTATCTATTATTATGTTTCATGCATTTTCCCAAAATTCAGCAGCTAGTTTCACCGAGACAGAAATTTTACTTGAAAGATTGTACTATTCCACCGATCATAGCATCTCAATTAATTTACCAAAAATCATCACAAAAGCATACATGTATTAGGTTTCCAGAAAATATTTTATTTTATTTTTATTCCACATAGGTTTCTCACAATGATCAAAACATTACAGCAAACTCATAACAGTCAAATTCATGCGCAACAGAATTTTATTTGAAATTCCCGTTAAATAAAAAATCCAACAAATGCAAGACCACTTGGGTTAGGTTCATAACTCAACAAGTCAACTTACAGAAGTGGAACCAACCCAATTGGTCTCCTGGTTCATGAGATATAACATTTACAAAACAACCTAACAGCAGGTCTAACAACTCAGCTTTGCACAACGTTTTTGTAAAATCATAAAGGTTAACTTTTACACGTCCAAAAATTTCAAATTTATATTCTTTAGAAACTAGACTCAACCTAGTTTACTGTAGTATCAATAATCTCAACCAATTTTCAAATTTACACCCCATTACAGTCAATTGAACATCAACAACACAATCTGTCCAGAAACTGTTTGCAACAAAACTCAACATATTAACCATCTATAGACCACAATTCATTCATATAACATTCTAGACACCATAACAACTATCCATGCATATCAATTACACCATACATGCATGGTTAGAGTTTTATTTGATCTCAAAATCAAAGACACAACAATTAACATGTAACAATATCAATTCTGGTTATCAAATCATCATCAATACATCATCAAATCAAACAAAAATCATATGAACACAATATATGAAATTTTCGGAATCTAGGGTTTGTAATTAACCCATTAAAAATCGAAATTAAGTATAAAGGATGCATAGGATAGTCGTTTATACCTTCCTAGCACCTAAATCTTCAATCAAACTTGAAGAATCTTGATTGTATGTGTGTGTATGAAGGCCGATCGCAAGGGGGGGGGTTAGAGGCTGCCGTCGGGTTCGGGGGAGAAAGAGAGAAGAGAGTTTAGGGTTTTATAATATTATTAATAATAATAATGTTACATCTAGGTCCCTCCACTTCCAAATGTTACTTTTCTAGCTTAATTAACTAGTTCTAGCACATTGAGTTAACGTTTATAACAATGTTATCACATAACACATAAGTCTAACACATAATTATCACATAATTATTGTTTTGACGTTTTTCGTTTATTCACCAATTGTCTGCGTCAACTCGTTTGCGTTTCGGTGCAATTCCCGAAAGACTACACATGTAGTAAGTGTCAAGCGTCATTTAAACCCTAGTTTAAATGTGATGAGGTGTGCGTTATAGGTTCAGTGATCTAAAGTTTGAATTGACGGAGTTGAGTTAACGGAGTTAACCTGAAATTGACGATTGTCATAGTAACGAAGTGGACTCTAGTTCGTTAAGGGATGTTAACGAACTAGGTCCATCTTATATTTATATTGAACACTGTTCATAGTTTAATATAAGTTTTGAGAGTTATGTATTGAAATTCTGTCCAGATTTCTCTCAAGCTTCGCTTAATTAATCCTTCCTTATTATGCATACATATTCACATATATACAACTAATATATACATATACATAACATATAATCAAGAGTGAATACGAACTAGATCCTAAGGTTAATCATAGTTATAGAACTGTGATCTGTGTATTAGTTAAAGGATTATCCGAGTTCAAACAACATGCAAGGCACATGTCAATTTCTCCATCATTTTAAAACATCTATAACTTTTTCGTACGACATTATTTTTAGAAAATTTTTTTACCATAATAACAATCGTTTTTTATCTTTAATATGAATATCATATTGTTATATAAAAATAAAAAAAAAATTGGTGGGTTTTTTTATATTGTGTTATTTGGTTGTCCATTGTGTTTTTATTGGGTTTTTCTATGCATTGTGTTATAGATTTTGGTAATTGTGTTTTTCAATTGATACTCATATTAAAAATAAAAATTAACACAAAGATTACGCCGTTGTGTCTTTCGTGCGTCATTGTGTATTTGTGCTCAACATTTGTCTTTATACTAATCATTGTGTCGGTGCAATTCCCGAAAGACTACACATGTAGTATGTGTCAAGCGTCATTTAAACCCTAGTTTAAATGTGATGAGGTATGCGTTATAGGTTCAGTGATCTAAAGTTTGAATTGACGGAGTTGAGTTAACGGAGTTAACCTGAAATTGACGATTGTCACATCATTCCCATGTTAAAGAATTTTCGTCCCGAAAATTTGAGTCAAGTCGTGATGAGTGTCTGAAAAAGTAAGAAAAATTTTCAGTTTGTCATATCATCCCCTAGTAGAAAGAAATTTCGTCCCGAAATTTAATTCATACCTCCGGTGATTTCTGACGGTTTGTCGGGTTTCGCGGTTTTCTGTGTTTGGTCAGCCCTTCAAAAAGGTGAGGATACTTTTTTATCATTTGATCCTCGCGTTCCCACGTGAACTCCGGTCCACGTCTCGAGTTCCAACGAACCTTAACGATTGGAATTTTGCTGTGCTTGAGCGTTTTGGTTTCCCAATCCAAAACTTCGACTGGTTCTTCAATGAAGCGTAATTGTTCATCAACTTGCAGTTCATCCAAAGGGACTACTTGGGTTTCATCAGATAGGCATTTCTTCCAATTGGATACGTGGAATACATTGTGTACGCCTCTGAGTTCCGTTGGTAGGTCCAGTCGGTACGCCACCCGACCAACGCGTTCCGTTATCCGGTAAGGACCGACATATCGTGGATTGAGTTTGTTTCGCTTTCCAAAGCGAACCACACCTTTCCAAGGTGAGACTTTGAGTAACACTTGATTGTTCACTTGAAATTCGAGAGGTTTTCGGCGCTTGTCGGCGTAACTCTTTAGACGATCTCGTGCTGCTGCCATGCGGTTTCGGATTTGAACAATCTTTTCCGAGGTTTCGAGTACCAGTTCTGGACCAGTGATTTGGCTGTCACCCACCTCTGCCCAGCAGAGAGGTGATCGACACTTCCGTCCGTACAGCGCTTCAAACGGTGCTGCTTTAATACTTGTGTGGTAGCTGTTATTATACGAAAACTCTACCAAAGGTAAGTGAGGTTCCCAACTTTTTCCGAAATCCAACACACATGCACGCAACATGTCCTCTAAGGTCTGAATAGTTCGTTCACTTTGCCCATCCGTCTGAGGATGGTATGCTGTGCTCATATCAAGGCGTGTGCCTAGGGCACTCTGTAGCGGCTTCCAAAAGTGCGAAGTGAAACGGGAATCTCGATCATAAATAATTGAGACAGGCACTCCGTGTCTGGACACTACTTCCTTCATGTAGACGCGAGTCAGTCTTTCCATTTTGTCCGATTCCTTAATCGCTAAAAAGTGTGCCGACTTAGTCAACCGGTCAACGATCACCCAGATGGTATCGCATCCCGTCGGTGTCTTAGGTAATCCCGTGATAAAATCCATTGAGATGTGTTCCCATTTCCACATTGGAAGTTCCGGTTGTTGTAGCAAACCATATGGTTTCTGATATTCTATTTTGACTCTGGCACAAGTCAAGCATTTGCTCACGTAGGTGGCAATGTCGGCTTTCATATTTGGCCACCAGTAAAGTGCCTTTAAGTCATGATACATTTTATCTGAGCCAGGGTGGATAGAATATCGGGACTTGTGAGCTTCGTCCATCACTAGAGTTCTCAACTTTCCGTATCGTGGAACCCAAATCCGCTTCTCAAAATATCGGACCCCGTCCGATTTGGTTTCAAGTTGCTTGATCATGCCCCGCATGAGTTCTGATGGTAGATTATCATCTTTCAAAGCTTCGAGTTGCGCCTCGCGAATTTGATCGGGTAAGTTGGCATGAATCGTTAGTTGCAATGCTCGCACTCGCCTGGGTTTATCTGTTTCTTTTCTGCTAAGAGCGTCGGCCACTACATTGGCCTTTCCAGGGTGGTACTTGATGGCACAATCATAATCCTTAAGCAGCTCGACCCAACGACGCTGTCGCATGTTCAGCTCCTTCTGATCGTAGATATGTTGGAGACTCTTGTGGTCGGTGTAAATGGTAAACTTGGTACCGTACAAGTAATGCCTCCATATCTTAAGGGCAAAAACCACAGCTCCGAGTTCCAAATCATGGGTCGTGTAGTTCTTCTCGTGAACCCGTAGTTGTCGAGAGGCATAGGCTATAACCCTCTCGAGTTGCATCAACACACAACCGAGACCTTGTATCGATGCTTCACAATGTACCTGAAAATTCTCTGTTCCCTCAGGGAGGGCTAAAATAGGGGCGCTACAGAGTTTGGTTTTCAACAGTTGGAAAGCGGATTCTTGCGCGTCTCCCCAATTGTACTTAGTACCCTTGTGAGTCAAAGCGGTGAGGGGTTGAGCAATCTTTGAAAATCCCTCGATGAAACGCCGGTAGTAGCCGGCCAGTCCTAGGAATTGCCGCACCTCAGTCGGAGTCTTAGGTGCTTCCCAGTTTTTGATGGCCTCTACCTTACCGGGATCGACATGGATACCGTTCTCGTTGATCACATGTCCTAAAAAGTGAACCTCGCGAAGCCAAAATTCGCATTTCGAGAGTTTAGCGTACAGTTCTTCCTTCTTCAATAATTCCAGAATTATCCTCAAGTGTTCTTCATGGTCAGCTTCGTCCTTGGAGTAGACGAGAATATCATCAATGAAAACAATCACAAACTTGTCGAGGTACGCCTTGCATACTCGATTCATGAGATCCATAAATACGGCTGGTGCGTTGGTTAGGCCAAAAGGCATAACCGAAAACTCGTAGTGACCATACCGTGTTCTGAAAGCCGTCTTTGGAATATCTTCCTCGCGCACTCTTAATTGATGGTAACCAGACCGCAGGTCGATCTTCGAGTAAAAACTCGATCCTTGAAGCTGGTCAAACAGATCATCAATTCGGGGTAAAGGATAACGGTTCATGACCGTCACCTTGTTCAACTCCCGGTAGTCGATACACATGCGGAAAGCCCCGTCCTTCTTTCTGACAAATAAGACAGGGGCTCCCCATGGCGATGAGCTAGGTCGGATAAAACCCTTATCCAACAAATCTTGCTACTGAGTGGACAGTTCCTGAAGCTCCGCCGGTGCGAGCCGATACGGGGCTCGTGCTATGGGTGCTGCACCGAGTGTCAACTCGATTTGGAATTCGACTTGACGAATAGGAGGGAGTCCAGGCAAATCCTCCGGGAAAACTTCCGGAAAATCACGCACAATCGGTATATCTTCAATTCGCTTCTCCTCCGCGGGTTTCTCAACAATCTGCGCCAAAATTGCCAGATGACCCTTTCGTAGATACTTTTGCGCCTTCATGAGGGTGATAACGCTGGTGGTCATGCCGCTTCTCTCGCCCCGGATCGAAATGATCTCGCCGGAAGGGGTAGTAATGTGGACTATCTTGTCATGACATATAATCTCCGCCCGGTTCTCGGATAACCAGTCCATACCGACGACATCGAAACTACCAAGCGTAAAAGGTATGAGGTCGATATCAAAAATATGACCTGACAGTTTTAACTTACATCCCGCAAGTACATGAGTCGTTACTATAGTCTTACCGTCAGCTAATTCAACAGGAAACTTAGCATCTAACGGGGTTGGAGTTAGGTCTAAGAGTTGACTAAAGGCTTTCGACACAAAACTCCTATCAGCTCCAGTGTCAAACAATACCGAAGCAAAACAATCGTTCACAGGTAACTTACCAGTCACCACGTACGGATCATTGCGGGCTTGACCCGACCCAATAACAAAAGCTCTTCCTTTACCATTGTTTCCACCACCACTGCCACTTCCATTACCTCCATTGTTGTCGTTCTGTTTCAGCTTAGGGCAGTCTTTATTAAAATGGCCCTCTTGACCACACTCAAAACATCCCTTAGTCGTAATAGGTGGTTTAGGAGCACCCCTTGCCGCAAGGTCTCCTCTACATTCCTTTGCCTGGTGACCCATCTTTCCGCATCTCTGACACTTGACACGGTCACACGGCCCAGCATGATGATAATTGCACCTGTTGCACTTCGGATATTTCCCAGCATAGCCGCTCGAACCCTGCCCGCTACCGTTGTTATTGTTGTTGTGACCCTGATTGTTGAAGCTCCGGGTGAATCCGGGCTTTCGGTAGTGTTGCTGCTGTGAGGGGTTCGAGGATGAGGATCTGGCATTGTCAAACTTTCTCTTTCCGCTGCTCGGGTTGTTGTTGCTGTTGTTGTCAATGTTCGGGTTGTCACGGGCTTTAGTGGTTGAACCCCTAGGTGGTAGCGCACCTTGGGTCACTGCTTGATCCATTAGTTTGTGAGCTAACCGAATCGCTTGTTGAATCGTGGCTGGTCTGGAAGACGTCACCATGCCCTGAATTTGCGGTGCTAACCCATCAATATACATTTCAATCCTCTTACTCGGTGGGTCTACCATCCGTGGACACATCACGACCAACTCGTGAGAACGGGTAGTGTAGGCTTCGATTTCTGAACCCACCATCTTCAATGACCAAAACTCTGACTCCAACTTTGCAATCTCCTCTCTCGGACAGTACTCTTCTCGCATCATGTTCTTGAACTCCTCCCAGTTCATAGCATTAGCCAGTTCCAATCCAAGGATCTGCACGTTCGAATTCCACCAAGTGAGAGCGGAATCTTCAAGTGTTCCAGCAGCAAATTTGACTCTACTGGCAGGGGGGCAATTACACATTTCAAACGCCGATTCGGCCTTCTCAGCCCAACGCAGGAAGCCTATAGCTCACTCAGTGCCCTTAAACATACTGGGCTTGCAATCAAGGTAGTTCTTGAAGGTACACGTTCCAATTGGACCTCCAGCTTGGTTCTGAACATGTGCGGCTAGAGCGGCCGCCGCATGGTCGTTCAGCAGAGTTTGGAGTTCTTCTGCAGTCAAGTTGATGTCACCACGTCCGTGTCCAGCGTTTCTTCCTGCCATTTCCTTGTCCGAGTACTTTCCGGCTGCTCCGAGTACACTCAACTCCTCTGTCGGTCGCCTAGGATTCGCTTACCGATCTTTGCAACCTTGCATGTGTATAAGATTTTATGAAAGTAGTCTAGTCCATCGGTAGCATCTTCACTAGCCTTTGGAGTCGTACACCATGTAAAAACAGTAGCATCCACCTAGTAGAAAGGGAACATAATCTAGATATCTCCTATATCTTGAGACAATGACTGCTTGAACGGGTGGATGATGGTGACCGCCGGTTGGTATGGATCATGAAGCGGCTGGATGATAAGAAAACGTTGCTAGTGCTATTTCTGTTCGGGTCCTTGCTACTTGGAGTTGCTCTTGCAAGTCTATCATCTCAGCTTGCATCCTTCTCATAATTTTCATCTGCTGGTCGCTAGCCTCTTGCATCTCCTTCATGGCCGCTGTCATGCGGGAAATTTCCTCCTTAGTTTCGGTTCCATCTTTTAACAGTCCGGATACGTTCGCTCTCGTATAGCGCATGTAACCAACATCACGCTCCAAACAAGAACAACAGCTGTGAGCACACGCTCTACAGGTTCGGTTATAGGTGGTAGGGTGTTGGGGTTAGCAGGATGGTTCGGGTGAGGTAATGGGGGAACTTGTTCACGGTAGACCATACGTCTGATCATATTAGGGTACCAATCACAGCTAACTTCGTTTTCGTACATGCCTCCGGATAAGCGATACCTCTTCGGTGCGGGAGCTTCGAGTTCCGGGACTACTCGGGGTGGCGATGAGGTAGGTAGATGCGGTTCCTTCCCATGAGCATGAGTCATCGGATCGGATGATGATGATGGTGCGTCGACATCCCTACAGGTAAGCCGTGTATGCGCGCGCGTATGAGTGAAAGAGGTAAAGAGATAAGATAACAAAGACTACACAAACATATGCAGTGCGTATCATTATAACTAATGGGTCGTCGCGGTTATAGTCTAGTATGCATGCAATTTCTAGTTCGCTATAACCAA
>NW_027502476.1:0-48047 GCF_021521415.1 Bidens hawaiensis | reverse complement strand
AGTTGTCGTGTCAAGATTGTGTTTGTGTGTGAGTCCATACTTGGGTTTTAGAGTCATGTGTTGTTGAACACATTCTCATAACTTAAACACTTTTACTAGATAACGATTAGTGAGTCAAGTGCATCCTTTTGGTTTTGAGGAAAGTCTATTACACGCGACACCAGGTTAGTTCATGCTTTTTCTTATTTGTTTTCTGGAGAGAAAACACAAAACTATTTTCGTATACTTGTTTTCTAGAAAGAAAACACCAAACATTTTCCTTGTTTTCTAGATTGAAAACACTAAACTATTTTGTATACATGTTTTCCGAATTGAAAACACTAAACTATTTTAGTATACTTGTTTTCTAGATTGAAAACACAAAACATTTGCCTATACATGTTTTCTGGATTGAAAACACGGACGTACTTGCATACTGGTTTTCTGGAGGAAAACGCAGCAACTTATTTGGGATTTATGTAAATTCTTATATATCACAAGTGTATACTAGATGCTGTAGGTTCCTGGACGGATCGTACACGGGATATCGCTATCTACGCAGGTGCGGAATCCCTGCGTGGGTAGATACGAGCGTAGAATAGTTAACACACGAACACACGATACAAACGAAACCACGTTATATTATAACTCGAACCACGTCTATTACAGACACTGACACGTGAAATGATCACAGCTATCACAAACTCTGAAACAAACTAACAGAAAAACCGAACCCTAAACAGTAACCCGTAGGTTACTTATATACACGACAACTTCGCCTCAGGCGAAGTTGTCAATAACTTCGCTCGTTGAACAAGTTCGCCTAGGCGAACTTGTCAACAACTTCGCTTGGTTAACAAGTTCGCCTAAGCGAACTTGTCAACAACTTCGCTGTTACACAAACAATTACATAAACAATATTACAGACTCGATTACAGACTTTATACATATGAACTACTGACATCTATGTACCAACAGACTCCCTCTTGGCAGTAGCTTCATATCTTGATCTTTCAGCTCTTGTCTTGTAATCCTGTATCTTCATGCGTGCACCCCTTCTCTAACACACACCGTGACTACTCGCTGATATTTCCTTGCTTCATCCTTCCAAGCAGGAATATAGAATATCTTCTTCTCGTTGAGCATCTTCAGATCAGCTTTCGATAAGTTTACAAGATGCATCGGGTCGTACACCCTCAGCACTTCTTGTTCATTTTCGTCTTCCATCACGGCTTCAGCAGTCTGGCAATCAACGTACCACCATTTTAGATTCGTCAACACATCTTGAGGCATATTCTTCATTGGAACCTCCTTGATGCATCGGATCGGCTTGTACTTCATCACCATCCATGGCTTGCCATCTGCTCTCAATCCCCTCTCTTTATCTTCCACTAACTTCCCTTTTTGAGGCTTCAGAAGTTCAAACTTTTTATCTTTTACGCCTTCTTTCCACACAATCTTCTCAATCATTCTCGCCATATTGTTGTCACTTCTGTTTATCAGGCCTAATCTGCCCAAATCTTTCACCTCGCATTCCGGCAACGTGTTGAGAGATCTCAACATTCTCCTGAAGTATTGAATGCCATCATAACGTTTTACCACAAATAACTTGATCTGTTCATCATAAATCCAACAGATTATCCCCTTCTTCGCCTCAGCATAGCCTTTAATGTTATAGCTCTTCTTGAACATGGCTGGAACAGTAGGCTTCTTGGTCTTGACAAACCAATGAGCACAGCCTTCCTTCCACCTAGGCTGCTCCTCCCACTCAGTAGTCTCATCCATCTCAGCCCTCACATCGGCTTTCTCAACCTCAGGGATCTCGTGTTCAACGTTTTCTTCAACGATCTCCCCTTCTTCTATCACATCTTCTACCACAATTTCTGCACCAATCTTTTCAATCTCACTGATTGGCAGAACATCTTCATCAAATAACACATCGTCGCTGAACATGTCATCATCAAGTTCCTTCAGCGCATCGATCACGTCATTCTCCACCATCACTACATCATCACCACCAGCCGCTTCGGTAGACTCCCCCTCAGCTGTGGAAGCCCCAAGAGTTTGAGAGGTTCTTGGCAGCTCACCACCTGCACCTTCCGGTGCATTGGAATCATCGTCTCGGTCTTCTCTACGCTTGGTCCTCAACTCATCACCTCTACAGCTCATCTCCCCCTGAGATGCCAAGAACGCTTTCAAGGCATCTATGATTTTCCCGTGCTCAGCCAGGAGGGATGCCTGCAGTTGATTTGCTTCCACTAGGCTTTGAATGGTCTTTGACTGCTCAGCTACAATCCGCTCTAGCGAAGCTATCCGTTCCGAGTCAGATGAGGGCGTGTCCGCAGGTGGTACCGTACCCGATAATCCTGCAGAAGTGGTGACCGTAGACTCAACAAATCGTGCTACTACCACCGATGGAGTAAACGTTGGAGGTGGTAGCGACACAATTGCTGGAGCCGACGTCTGGATCGCCGTGACCGATGGAATGACAGCTGAAGATGTAGCCACTACGGGAACAACCGTAGCGCTTGTAGTCGATACCTGCACAGAGGTAGGAACAAGGGACATACCAGACAAGGCAGGTGGAGCAAAACGTGCAAACCTTGAAGTCTCTCCGGCTCCTACACCCATACCTGTCGTTTCCCTTCGTGATCGCTTTCTCACCAGCTGCACAGCTTCTTCTTCATCTTCTTCCTCATCATCGTCGTCAACAATTCTCTTCTGCTTACCCACTGTTCTCTCATGCCTCACCATCATCTGTCTGGCCTCTTCCATCACATCATCAAAATCAGCTTGTGGACCCGATACTGGAATATTCTCATGTGGATCAAATCGGTCCATATCAAACAACCCTTGCCCGCCGAACATGACGTCAAGATCAATCTCAGAAGCTGGCACAGCAGCAGATACAGCAGTAGATACAGCAGGCGCAGCTGATACAGCCTGGGGTGCTGCCGCCTGTTGTGGTCTTGGGTCTCTGAACTCGTCCCCCGCCGCAGGCACATATTCCGGGTTTATAAGATACCCAAAGAGCGGAGTATGCCTGGGACGCAGCTCAGGCTTGCTTCGTGCGCTGGAAGTGCGACACTGAGCAAAGATACGTTTCGTCACACATTCCACGTATCGAATAGGGCGTCTTTGAGGTAGCGACGGAGCCACATGATTTAAAATTATCTGTAGGAATCGTGGATACATTGTAAACCGCTCACGCGCCACAGCCCTCCTCTGACGATCGATCTCGTAAAAGATCATCTGACTAAAAGAATATCTTTTATTGTAAGTCAGGGCAGTCATAGCAGACTGCATCGTCGCACCCATTCCATCAGTGCCCGCCTTCCGTCCTGACATACATACTATCATGACGTGCATTAGGAAGCGCCACCGATCTAATAAAAATCCTTTCCTTCGCTGTGTATCCCCTAAGAGACCTGAATACCCCATCCTTAGGAACGCGCCATCACGAAAAGGAGCAACAAACTCCGTTGGGTCATCTCTTGTTTCTTCTCCAAATTGCAACGCCACCCGTATGTGTTCAGAGGAAAACTGAACAACTTGACCATTAACGGTGGCTCGCATCACCGGGGGCTCAACCCGGCAATCATACTCTACCGTCTGCCAAAAGTCTTCAATATTCGGTAGTGAAATAGGCAGGGTAGTTGTGATAGCGTGAAATATTCTTGAGCGCAGGAGAAAAGTAATAATCTCCCTGTAGTCCTCCACGCCTTTTGCATCTGGATCTAGAGTGATGAACTGGTTATGAGCTGGAAAGAATTGCCTTTGATCGTCACCGTCATCACCACCAGCTCCTCCAACAGCAGTCATATCTGCACTAAACGAACCAAGTTAGATAACCGTTAAGCAACTCACAAGTTCGCTTTATACCATGAGCGAAGTTGTGATCAAACATGTATAGGCGAAGTTAAAGGTGAGGCGAAGTTGGGAACAACTTCGCTTCATCTGTAAGTTCGTCTAATTAATTTAAGTAAAATGGTCTAGGCGAAGTTGATGTTAACTTCGCCTTATCACAACATCGCCTCAGGCGAAGATAAGAGTTAGGCGAAATTAAGCTTCGGGCGAAGTTGATGATAACTTCTCCTCAAGCGAAATTAAGCCCCAGGCGAAGTTGCGGATAACTTCGCCTAAACCCTAACTTCGCCTTCATCTGAATCGGCGACTGTTAGGTTTCCAACCACCGGAAATCCGGTGATTACGGCTAAGTACGACGATCAAGGACATCAAAACACATGATTTTAAGGATGTTTGGATGAGAAGAATATCCATGCACACGTTAACACAAGTTTTGAAAGTTTCGATTTTGAAGGTCCGACGACCCGAGGTCTCGAACCGGGTAAAAACGACCATGAAAGAACATGTTTGTGAGGAATATCGACAATACGTACCCTTAACTGGTAATAGAAACTGGAAACGAAGATCGAAATCGAAAAAGATGGTAAGTTCGCCGGAAAAGCTCTGCGTAAGTTCGCTGGAATTTTTGAAAATAATGATTTTACTGTTTATAAATCCTTATATAGGGTCAGTGTAGTTCAGGCGAAGTTACGGATAACTTCGCCTAGGCAAAGTTATGCACAAGTTCGCCTGATTCAACTACTTCGCCTATAATTTCAAAATCAAACCCTTAAGTTTGAACATTTTGCAATAAACATTTTAAACTTACAAAAAGAGTTAAACAAAAATGATCATGTCTAAGTAACCAGTTATAAAATAATACAACTACAAAAATAGGAAAAACTTATAAAAATTTTAACGAATAAGGGATCAAATTTCAGTCTTGGTAGGGACAGCTATGTTTTAGAAAAGATCCTAACAGGAATCATACTAACTACGTGACTCTCACATAGATCCGTGTTTAGCTGTATTATGACATATAGAGACAGATTGTAAGCAGGTATAACTTAAAGTGGTTTTCATCGTTTATGTGATACGAGTTAGGTTCAATTAATCCTTAAAATTTAAGTGGGCAACAACTCAGAAATATTGATGCCTCCTATCTATCCTCAAAGCGTATTTGGCTTTCCCCAAGTCACCCCGAGTTGACTTCGACCCATAGTGTCTGATTAACTTGTATGTATTCTCCTTCTTTTTCCCGTTCTTCTTCTTGCTATAAGATAGAGAAGTCTTGATTTTATGGTCACTAATATGTTACAATAACTCCTAATTTTTTTTTTTTTTTTTTTTTTTTTTTTTTTTAACAACATAGACTTCAAAGTAGAAATTTACTGCAAGTCCCGAATCTGGATCACTGCAGTGTCTTGAAACGCTTTCTTCACGGGAATCAGAACACACATGGGCTCGTGTATGAATGGGTAATCGCTTTTCTGCCTATCATTCGAAAAGATATATATGAAGACACGCAAATCTCTTAAGGTGTTTCCACGTAAAATCAAGTAATATTAGTTTGTATCACATCTACTTTTACGCACCATAAAAAGTTACCATGACATACAATGATTGTCCTAAAGCCTTTTAAGCCTAATAACTTCACTAGTTAAGCACACACAATCAGTATATATATCATTTTCCAAGGTTAGATCAATTTTCCGTTTAACATATCTAACGAACTTCTTACGAAGTAACAGACTTGAAAAGTAATTTCATTTCCCCATAAAAATTTTGACTTCAGTCACCCCGATCACGTCAAAGCCTTCAGGTAAACGGCAATCCTGAAGATCCAATGGATCAACTGGACCGACCACATACAAGTATGTGTCCTTCTAACTAAGTATGACCGACTAATTTTCAGCGACAGAAAGAAAACACATCATAACCGCCCCGGTCACTTTCAGTCGTCTGGTTAATGGCGACCCTCATTCTCTAAGTCGAAACGAGGACCAAAACATATCCGAGGATATGTCCATCAAACTGAGATAACCGACTAATTTTAAGCAATAGTGATGTTTTTTTTTTTTTTTTTTTTTTCAAACGAAACACTATAAAAACATGGTTACTCGGGATTGATCATCCCGTTCAGCTCAATTAGGTTTTGAAATCTGGATTTATCAAACGCTTTTGTAAATAAATCAGCGAAATTTTCTTGCGTATCGACCTTTTCGACCTTGATCAGTTTCTTCTCAGCACAATCCCGTATGAAATGATGACGAATGTCAATATGTTTAGTTTTACTATGTTTCACGGGATTGTTAATTACTGAGTGGCAGCAGTGTTATCAATTAAAATAGGAGTGAGTAAGAAATTCAGACCATAGTCGCGCATGTGTTGCTGAATCCACAAAACCTGAGAACAGCAGTTGGATGCTGCCATATATTCAGCTTCGCACGTTGAGATTGCGACTGACGTCTGTTTCTTGCACTGCCAGGAAACTAATCTTCCACCGAGAAACTGACATCCTCCTGTAGTCGACTTCCGACTCTGATTGCATCCTCCATAATCAGAATCCGTATACGCAACCAGTTCCACGTCTCCTCCCTTCGGGTACCACAACCCTAGCTTCGGCTTGCCTTTGAGATACCTCAAAATCCTCTTCACACCCTTCATGTGAGATTCCTTTGGGTTTGCCTGAAAACGAGCACAAAGACAAACAGAAAACATTATATCAGGCCTAGAAGCAGTTAAATACATCAAAGAACCTATTATAGCCCGATACTGAGTTGGGTCCACATCTGCGTCACCGTCTACTTCAGCTCCCAACTTGTGGTTGACTCAAATTGGAGTGTCAAATGGAGAAGAGTCCTCCATCTTGAAACGCTTGAGGACATCATGAACATATTTTGTTTGATGAATGAACATTCCATCCTTCTTTTGATCAACCTACAAACCTAAAAAGAACGTTAGTTCACCCATGGCACTCATCTCGAATCTTTTCTTCATAACGGCCTCAAAATCCTGACACATGGAGACTCTTGATTCAGCAAATATGATGTCATCCACGTAGACTTGAACTAGTAGGAAGTCACTTCCATCTCTCTTCACAAACAAAGTACTGTCGATCAAACCCCTTTCAAAACCATTCTCTAGCAAGTAGTCCGATAACGTTGAATACCAGGCACGAGGTGCCTGATGTAATCCATACAGCGCCTTGCTCAACTTGTATACGTGATCAGGAAAGTCTGGGTCAGGAAAACCCGGAGGTTGCTCAACATACACAACCTCATCAACTTTCCCATTGAGGAACGCACTCTTCACGTCCAACTGAAACACTTTCATCTTCTTGAAAGCAGCAAACGCCAAAAACAATCTTATCGCTTCCAACCTGGCAACCGGAGCGAACACTTCATTATAGTCTATCCCCTCTTGCTGATTAAATCCTTTAACGACCAGTCTCGCCTTGTTTCTTATTATAATCCCCTTTTCATCTCTCTTGCACTTAAACACCCACTTTGTGCCTATCGCATGCACATTCCTTGGTTTTTCAACCAAAGTCCAAACTTCCATCTTCTTAAATTGAGCCAACTCTTCTTGCATCGCCTCGACCCACGAGCTGTCCTTAAGAGCCATTTGATAATTTTTCGGTTCAATCTGGCTAATAAAGCATGAGTACAAACATTCGTTCATAGTACCCGTTTCCTTAATGCTTGTATAAACACAGGTGTGTTGATTCAAGCTACTTCTGGTTTGTACACTGGAGGACACATCACCTAAAACATTCTCCAAAGGGTGATCTTTGTGAATTCTCGTGGTCGGCACAGCGCCGACATGCAAATTATCTTCTAAATTAGTAGAGAGCTCATCAATGGTTGTTTCTGGCTGAGAGTGAAAAGGATTAATAAACTCTTCTTCAGGAGAGACAGCAGGGGAACCGATAGAATTTGATGTGGAAGGTTGACAATCATCAAATAGCTGTCTATGTGCCAAATTTTCTTCCTCATCTAGAATCATCTTCGTAGCAACACGTTCTTCTTCTTCTGTACGAACCAAATCAGGTATGTTAAAGACTTGAAGAGCCTATCATAGTCGAAAATCCCAGGAGGTCCGATGCTCGGTCTTGGCGATCTGTAACTCGTAATGTCGGTGTTACATACCACTTCAACCTTGCCGTTCGTTGTATTAAAGACACGTCTGTTGGGAGTCCCAACTTCATAGCCGACTAAGATTCCTTCATCGGCTGCTTCACCAAACTTTGAATGTGCCTTTAAAATTGAACACGGGGACCCGAAAGCTTCAAGTCCACACAAATTGGGCTTTCTTCCATGCATCAGCTCGTAGCATGTTTTATTTAGTCTTTTTACCGTTAACACTCTATTCAGGACATAGCAAGCTGTAGAAACAGCTTCAGCCCAGAACACCACCGGAAGCTTCGAATCAGCCAGCATTGTTCTGGCTCCTTCAATTAAAGTTCTATTCTTCCTTTCAGCCACTCCATTCTGTTGCGGAGTATACGGAGCGCTGAATTGGTGTTCAATCCCTCTTGACAGACAGAAGATCTCCATTTCAAAATTTTTAAACTCAGAACCATTGTCACTTCTGATGAACTTCACTCGTTTATCCATAATGTTCTCAACTTTGGTAATCAGATTCTTCACCAGTTGAGCCGTTTCGTCCTTCGATTTCAGGAAGTATACCCACGAGTATCGTGAGTAGTCATCAGTAATCACCAAGCAATAAGTTGTACCACCTAGACTTCTTACATTCACAGGACCGAAGAGATCCATGTGAAGCATCTCTAGTGTACTAGCAATTGAGTTTACTTTCTTGGTGAGATGGGACTTCTTGTGCTGCTTTCCCTTTTTGCACGCAAGACATTTGTCTTCAAAATTGAAACTTTTTAAGGGAACACCCAACACAAGCCCATGTCTGACAATATGGTTCATCTTTCGAAGATGAATGTGTCCCATTCTCCTGTGCCATAGTTCAGATTCCGATTCGCTTGCTTTCGTCAAAAGGCACGATTCTTCAGTTGACATTTCAGTTGAACTAAGATCCATCATATACGTATTTCTATCACGTGGGGCCTTCATAACTATCCACTCCTCTGGTATTTGAAAACCAGGCTTCAACACAATCGCATCAGTCTTCGTGAAGTGTACGGTATAATCTTTATCACAAATCTGCGACACACTCAGCAAATTGTGCTTAAGTTCTTCAACAAAATTCACATTTTCTAACGTCATCTTCCCGTTAGTTACCGTACCCCTTCCAGTTATTCTGCCACCACTCTCACCAGCAAAACTGACTCTTGCCCCTTGAACAGGTTTTAAATCTTGTAACAAATTCTTGTTACCAGTCATGTGCCGGGAACAGCCGCTGTCCACAACCCAAAGATTCTTGGATGCCCTGTTCAACTGTTCCTGCTCAAACAAAAAGATTATTAAAATTTGGGGACCCAAGACCTCTTGGTCTTAGGTCGACTAACCTTCTTATCAGAACTCACACACCTTGACTGACCATAGTTAGCATTAGGAAAATTTTCACGAGTCCTAACATGATACCTCCTTGGAGACTGATAGTGAGGCCAACCAAACCGACGAACATTAAGAGAATTAAAAGAATTATAGCAGTTGGTTTGGTTATTGGTAGTGTGAAAACGAGATGTGTTTCTTTGAAAACCGGTATTATATCTCAAATTTGAATGGTTTTCATTTTTAACATTTAAACGATTACTAAAATCCTTAGTCTCAGTTTTCGAGGGCCTCACCTCTCTGAAACGCTGCTTCAGAGGGCAATCAGCAACAAGGTGCCCTGTTTGATTACATCTAAAAAAACAACTATATTCAGCTTTCTTTTCAGCAGATGTTTTAGATGTGGAGGCAGTATTACCACCCGTACGTCTCACATAAGGTGGGACATATGGGTTGAGTGGAGTACTCTTTTGAGTTGATTTAACCTTTTCTCCACTAGTGGGTAATACTTCCTTCTCTTTTGTCTTACCCGACTCGGATGACTTATCCGAATCAGATGAGACAGGACTTGAAATTTTAATTTTTGAGACAGGCGAACTTGCTTCGCCTTTACTAACTTCCGGTACTCTACCAGTTTCCTTAGCAGTACCTGTCTGATCAGCTACAAAATTAACAGATTCATGAACACTAGGATTGAAAGTATAATTATGGTTATATGGTGGTGGAACCTTATGGTAACCAATTCCTCCCCTTTTAGGTGAGGAACCTTGATCACTGACGAGGTGATCAAGAATAGCAGATGAATTCCGGAATTGCTCCAGTTTCCTATTTAGTTCCACCACTTTTACCTGGTGGTCAGCAATCTGTTTTTCCTTTTCAGCGATTAATTTGGTTTTCTCTTCTAAAACCTCGTAGCTCAGATCGATCACATCAATTTTTTCAGCTAATTTTGTTTTTAAACTTTTCACGTCTTTTTCACAAGCTTTAATCTTTATTTTATAATTATTTTCTCTTGTCTTTGTAAAATGATGATCTTCTTTCAAGGTTTTAAATTCAGCATCCAATTTAACATACTGATCAGTAATTGTTGCAAGCTGTTCAGACAAGTTCTCACACTTAGTACAGATAGATTTAGTACATACCTCGGTGTTCTGATCATCAGCCATAAATGCTTCTTCAATTTCAGCAGCTTTCAAACATTCCTCAGCTGCAACCTTCGCCATGTGTGCCTTCTCAAAGAGTTCTCCAGAGAATATGTTCCAATTGTATTCACCAGCATCAGACATCATGGCATTATTCCCATTGTTATTCCCACTTTGCTGTGTAGTCCTCCCCTGACTACGTTCAACCCGTGCATTAGTGCACTCCTTTGCAAAGTGTCCATTTTGTTGGCAATTGTAACACCTCACCCTTGACTTGTCAAATCCTGGCTTTCCACCTACGAACTTTCTGCCAGTCTTCTTCATGAAATGCTTCACTCTTCTGACTATCATCGCCATCTGCCACTGCAGATCCATCTCCTCCAGATCATCAGGATCGATCTGGTCATAGTCTTCTTCCAAAACAGCAGGGTCCACAATCTTCCCTTGTATGTAGTTCTCGTAAGAAGCAATAAAAGATGCATAGACTGCAAACTGCTCTTCAGCAGATTTGACACTCATTGGCATCTTGGAATAGTTATTGCTTGAAGCACTGGGAGAGAAACTACTTGTGGATGCTTGAGGTTTCGAAGCACTTGATCCTCCAGCAACGAAGCAAACATCACCGTTCATGTTTACAGACACATTTCCTTCATGAGAAGAGTCAGAACCAGACTCTCCTTTGGAGTAGTAAGCAGCAGAGTCAGGCTTCGAACTTGAGCCTGGGTTAACTTTGGCACCATACATACCAGGGTCTTGAACCTGATCCGTTGGTGTTTCTTTACGAACCATATTAAGCTCAAAGGTTCTGAGCTTGTTTACTGCTGTCTCCAAGTCATAATTGTGAAAGTCTTTGTCTTCCCTCATTAGAACAGTGTACATTTCCCACTTCGGTGGGAGAGCATCGAGAAGCTTTTCAACTATTTCCTCCTCTCTGTAAGCAATAGAATAGTTGTTCAGCTTGGTCATCAGATGATAATATCGGGTGATAATATCATCGAGCGATTCGTTCTTCAAATACTTGAAAACAGAGAACTGGGTCTTTAACAGCTTAATCTTCGAGGCTTGAATACCCACGTTCCCTTCGAATCTATTTTCAAGAGCATCCCAAAGCTCTCGTGCAGAAGTGTACTTCCGGAATGTATGGAGAACCTCTTGAGGAAGAGCCATAGTAATTGCAGCATGGGCCTTGCTCTCGGCCTCATACATTTTCTTCTCTTCTTCCTCCATCTTGCTGTACTTCTTAACCACATCACGACCTTCGTATTCCATTGTTGGTGGAATATATCCATCCTGGATGCACACCCACATCTTTGCATCCTGGTATTTAATATACTGAATGAATCTATCTTTCCACGCTACGAAGTCTGTTCCTTTCATCAACCTTGGGGCCTTAGTAGCCGACCCCGCTTCAACTTCCATTTTGACTAACTCTGAGATGTTAATCGGCGACATCTTCGCGAAAACAAGAAAAACCCGAAAATTCAAAAAATTCTTTCAAACAGTACTATAGGCGAAGTTAAGGATAACTTCGCTTAAGTGTTAACTTCGCTGGAAAATCTGTAAATTCGCGTGACTTGGCGAAGTTGAGAACAACTTCGCTTAAGGTAAGCGAACTTAGGAGGTAAGCGAAGTTGAGGATAACTTCGCTTAGGCGAACTTATGAGGTAGGCGAAGTTGTGGATAACTTCGCTTAGCCTTATATCTTCGCCGAAACCCTACTTCCAGTGACGGCAACTTTGCCTGAAGAACAGCAACTTCGCCCGAAGAACACTGAAAATATTCAGATATGTTTTCAACGATTTAGCAGTTTCCGGTCGGTGTTATGGCTTGAATAAGACTGTATAAGGTGAGTATAACACAATCCCAACAAAAACGCGTCCCGCGAATAGGTCAAACGAGACGTTTTCTACACCCGCGTGAAATCCCGAACCTCACAATCGAGCTAATGGCTCTGATACCAATTGTAGGTTCCTGGACGGATCGTACACGGGATATCGCTATCTACGCAGGTGCGGAATCCCTGCGTGGGTAGATACGAGCGTAGAATAGTTAACACACGAACGCATGATACAAACGAAACCACGTTGTATTATAACTCGAACCACGTCTATTACAGACACTGACACGTGAAATGATCACAGCTATCACAAACTCTGAAACAAACTAACAGAAAAACAGAACCCTAAACAGTAACCCGTAGGTTACTTATATACACGACAACTTCGCCTCAGGCGAAGTTGTCAATAACTTCGCTCGTTGAACAAGTTCGCCTAGGCGAACTTGTCAACAACTTCGCTTGGTTAACAAGTTCACCTAAGCGAACTTGTCAACAACTTCGCTGTTACACAAACAATTACATAAACAATATTACAGACTCAATTACAGACTTTATACATATGAACTACTGACATCTATGTACCAACAGATGCCCTCATATCACTTAAAGTCCTTACATACCTTGAACCGTTAGGATGGGATCGCGGGGAAATTTAAGTAGTACTACTGGGTTTGACAAACCCCACCTGCTAAAACTCGACTGGAGGTCGGACGGGTGTAAATTGTCCTAACATACTTGCGCCAGTGTTTTGTGATATACCTGGTAAGAAGGCATACAGACAGTCAGCTTCGGTTCAAACGTCTAGTAGCTTGTAAATGGGTTAGCTACCCTGGTATATTTGAAAAGTGCTTAATCTACATATACATACACTACTTATGCTAAGTATACTATCTATACTGTATATACTACTTTTTACAACAACTTATGAAGTCACCAACCTCGTGTTGACCCTTGAGTATTTATACTTGCCCAGGTTGCTAGATGTGCTAAGGAGCGGGTTGCATTGCATATGTTAGGAGTCACAGTTGTCGCATGAACTTTTATTTCACGTTGTATTCATTTGATGGGTTGTGCATGTTTGAGCACATGGTTTATTATTTTAAAGCATTTACTTTACGCTTCCGCAAAACTTTAAACTCTTTGGTTTGGTTTGGTTTTTCTCATGTTTGAATGAGACTTAAATAATGTTTTAAATATTTAAACTGGATGTTTGGTATAACAAATGAGCTAGATCCTGGTATGTCACACGCCTCGTGGTTAGACTCCGCTAGTCGAAATTTGAGGGTGTGAAAGTTAGACAATTCTTGCATCTCGGAGGGTACAAGACGATAAGAAGCCCTCGCAATCGGGGTTGCACCAGGCACGAGATCAATTCGAATTTCAACATCACGAATTGGAGGAAGACCAGAAACATCATCGAGGAAACACCTCAGGGTACTCGCGAACAACAGGGATGTCCTCAATTTTCTTTCCTTCTTTTCCACCAAATGAGCTACGAATGCTACATACTTCTTGCATAAATGCGTTTGGTCTTGAAAACAAGTGATAAAATTTAGGCTCGAGGGAGAAGGCTTTTCACCAGGCACGAAGAGAATTTGACCGTCGGCAAGGGGAATACGAATGAACTTCTCGAAGCAAACAATTTCAGCACGATGGATTGATAACCAGTCCATGCCTACTATGATGTCAAAACTTCCCAATTGCATAGGAATAAGGTCGATTGAGAACTTGTGACCATTTAAATCTAACTTGCAATTTCGAATAACCAAGTCAATTGATATAGATTTACCATTAGCTACCTCAACAGAATACGAGTTTTTAAGCTTAGATCGGGTTTTAGAAAGTAAAGGCTCAAATTCAAAAGACACAAAGCTTATATCGGCACATCGCTTTGTTGATCTTGATTGGTTTTAATCATGAAAGCACGCCCACGATTTTCTTGAGGAGCTTGAGCAGCTTGAACGTTTTGAACACCTTGTGGTGTAGGAGCTTGAATGGCTAGATGCGGCTGAACTTGGGCTTGGTTAGCCAACAATGGTGGAACATGTGGCTGATAAGCTTGTTGGGTTTGGTAATTTTGCACTTGATATAGCGGAGTTGGTGCAATCTGAAGCGAGTTTACAGTTGCGAGACGTGGACACGCATTGCGAAAGTGGTTAGGATCACCACAATGATAGCAAGCTCGCACTTGGTTCAATGGTTGGGAATAAGACACAGGATGGAGGTTTGATTGAGCCAATATTGGAGGAGCAATGACAGACGTCTCTCGGAAATTGGCACTAAGGTGCCCAAAGTGGTTGCAACGAGTGGATTGACGACAAACGGAAAAGGTGGGGTGGTATCGTTGACAGATGGTGCAAGGTTGGGTTGGGGTTGAGGTGCGGTTTATTCCGTTAGTGCATAGTTCTTGCACTTCTTGTTATGGTAGTGTGAGGAGAAAGCATGCTTGATGACTCGGGTTTCGATTCTTTGGACTCGGTAGAGGGTTTATCAGCAGGTTCTTCGATCCCTTCAATGTCAAAGTCCTGGCTTTAACATGATTATCAGTTAAAGTTGCAGCAAGGTTAATCGTGTCGCCAAGTTCTTTGGGAGCACTACTCAAAACACTATCTCGAATTTGTCTCGGTAGTCCCCGAATGTACTTATCTATGGCACGCGAGGTCGGGGTAACAAGGTGAGGTACCAACACACTGAGTTCATTGAAACGAGAAGTGTATGCTGCGTGCTCACCACTCTCTTGCTTGAGGTTCCAAAACCCAGCATCCAAGTTTATAAGCTCACTTGGAGGGCAGAACTACTTGGTCATCTGTTCTTTCAGTCCGTCCCATGGCATAGCCATGGCAGCTTCGGCATCGCGGGTAGACTTTTCCTTCACCCACTAGGTAAGTGCCCCTTTTTCAAAGACACTTGTAGAAAAACGGGTTCGATTGTCATCAGGACACTCAATGTTGAGGAATTTGCTCTCCATCTGTTCGTACCACTGAAGTAGGGCAGTGGCACCTTTAGTCCCTTCAAACTCTAGGGGTTTAGTACTGGTGAAAGTCTTAAACGAACAGTGAGATGTTTTAGGCTTGTTTGAAGCAGAGGTGATACTAGCAGAGAGGTACTGGTGGATTTGGGTCATCATATAGGGAATGGCCGCGGCTAGTTGTTTGGTGATTTGAGCAGTCAACTTGAGGCTAGAGGTTTCAGAAGAACGGCGCTTGTTGAAAAGGAGAGACATTCTGCGAAAATGGTGACGAAAAATCGTGAGACTCGAAATAGGGGGTGTGGTATAAAAAAAAGAAAATCCTTGTTAAAGTTTGTGTTAAATCAATAAATACATAAATAAATAAAATTCATAACAATGGTAATAAATCTTGTGTGGAACTTTAGAGTTTTCATGAACCACCAAGGACTCTTATTTTCCAAACATCAAAGAAACTCGAAATCAAATTGAACCGAAAGCTGAGTATTCGTGTACCACCACGACTTGACATACATCCAGTTAAAATACATTGTAAAACATTGAGGGTCAGAGTCACACGTCGCGTGAACCACCATGACTTGCGTTACATCCTTAGGACTGCAACCATATTCTTTTCACAAAGAGAACATGGTCACGTTTGAAAACTAAGTTGTGATTCGTATGGCGTTGAAAGTGGTATGCTTTAGCTTAATAGAGTTCATGCCCTTTCCTAACTCTCCAGGTAAGCAACCGGGTCCCGCGTCTGATTAGGATTTATACGTATTTCTTATCCTTAGGTTTCAATAACCTTGATGTCAAGAGTTTCGGAAAACAAGAACATCCCCCTTACAGTTACTACATACCATCCATATAGAACCATCTTTAAGAAGAATAGATATCGAAACACCACAATAAAAATTAATAATTGAAAATGTTGGAAAAATCCTTGTGTTTATGCATAAGCCTTGGACTTGTGTGTGCTTGTGTATTTGAAGTTATTGAATCATCAGTATAATAGTAACAACTAAGTGCTTTGAACAATCACATTAGGCCCACATAATTTCTAATTATGCAACCTAAGCAATTAAGCAAATAAACTATAACTAACTAGAACACTACGTCTAATATCCTGTCTTATAGTCACGGATCTGATACAAATCTGTAACACCCCGGCTAAAGCAGTATACGCCCGGGTGCGACGTACAGATTGCTCAAAACACCTATGACACTATTAGGTGACTATATTATCATTATTCCATTGATGATTCAAATAACAAGTACTTTTTCAAATAAGAAAAATTACAAGGAAATAAACAAGTCAAACACTTTATTATTGATAATCCAATGTCTAGTACCTTCCCTTCTTTCATCCTCTAATAAGCATACATGTAACATATGTATAAAACAATGTCAACTAAATTAATAGATTGTGAGTTCCAACAGTTTTTATATAATACATAAAAATCATACAATTCCATGAAAACTCGTGAAAAGAAAATAAGGTCATTTCTAATTGGGATTGTGCACCAACGTACTCGGATAATGAGGCCCTTTTCTACTCATAACAACAAGGTCTTGAGCGCAAAGGGGGGCGTATGATCATACTATATTGAAGTAATCCATGAGCAAGTAATATTGAGCAAGTAACAAGTAAGCACACAAGTCCATGTAATGAATTGTAGTTTGTAAGCAAAATCGTAAGCAACTGGGTTTTTGTGGCATACATATGCTACCCCCAAAAATAATAAAAGAGTAAAAAAGGGGGGGGGGGGGGGGTGAGTAACTCACCTTTGAAATTAGAAGGAAAACTTGGAAACGAAACGGGAAACGCGTTATATGAAACCAAAAGTTCGAATCGCGCGAGCTAAAATAATAAACAAGATAATTAATAACTAAATAATGGAAATAATATGTTGGTTTTATAGTTCATAGGTTGTTATTTGCATATATACTTTTACCCTTTAAAGGTATATTAATATTTAAGTTTAACGGATTTTAACGGTTTACTATTATAATATTATTTATGAGTTTTATACTAAATTTGTATATAATAATGTTACGAGATTTTAGCGTTACCGGTATGATTATTAGTATAAACGTTTGTCGGTTTAGAGTTAAAGTTACAACGATATTAGATTATATATATACATATTTATATAGTGATTCTACGAGTTGTAACGATTTGTTCGGGTTTGTAAAAGTTGGATTCTTGGATAAAAAGATTGAAAACCATCTAAAACAATTTTAATTTAACTTGAAGAAATTTTGTTTAATTTATAATGATTTATAAATATATATTTGTTTTATTAAAACTATTAAAATAGTTTGTAAAACATATGAAAATGAAACTGCAGTGACCCGGGTTCGAACCTGGGTCTTCATGACCACAACAAACCCACCTTGCCACTAAACCAAACTGATATTTGTTTAAAACATGGAAATTGTTTAATATAAACAACTCTTTAACTTCATCTTCTTCCTCATTCAAACCATAGATCTAATACTCTTAATATGTTTATTGTTTGTCGCTTTATGTTAGGGGTTTTGTTATTCGTTTGAAACTAATACAAATTCATCTATCACTTACTTAGTTTGGTGTCGTAAACACGATGAACGGGACTTGGCTGGAACCGATCCTGGATAAACAAATTGATGATTATTAAGTGTTTGCTTGTGAAAACTTATGTGTGAAAAAGGTTCATGAGGTGATTATCGTCCTATTTATAGTGTCAATTCGATTAATTCGTGTTAATGGTGTTTTTATTATAATCCGGTTAGTGGTTGATTAATACGCATTAAATGGATCGTAAATGACGAAATAAATTAATAATAACGTTTAGGAGTTGTGGAGACGTCGTTTGGGATGTTTAACGGATCAAAACGAATGTTATTATGTGATCCTATGTGTCTTCGGCGCCAGAAACCGGTCGCCCGACCTGGGGCCGGAAAAACGCGGTGGGGAAGAAGGGGGGATGGGCTGTTAGTTTAATTATAATTATTATAATTAAAATTGTAAATTACATTTTGGACCCTGCACTTCAGAAATATATAAAAACCCATTTTAATGTTTATTTATTCTTTAGCCCTTGAACTTTGTAAATATACTAAACTTGATAAAACTTTTTATACTTTAATATTTTCAATTTGTTTACGTTTTATACTCGTATAGTTTGGAGATTGATTATTTTATAAACCTATAAGGCTTGGAGATCCATAATCGAACAATACGAATAGAAGGTGAACATAAACGAACTTTAAATCTTTGAATATGATATAAATTGATACAAAAACGAGTACACTGAAATGGCAAAACGGTTTGGTCCAAAATAACAAATACAAATACAAATACGAATACGAAAAATTGACAAATGTCACACGTGGCAATAAACCGATGAAGGTACACGTATAGTATAGTATAGTATAGTATAGTATAGTATAGTATAGTATAGTATAGTATAGTATAGTATAGTATAGTATAGTGTAGTGTAGTGTAGTGTAGTGTAGTATAGTATAGTATAGTATAGTATAGTATAGTATAGTATAGTATAGTATAGTATAGTATAGTATAATAAGTATAGTATAATATAATATAATATAATATAATATAATATAATATAATATAATATAATATAATATAATATAATATAATATAATATAATATAATATAATATAATATAATATAATATTGTAACATTCGTCAATTTCGGGTCTGGAATAGTATTCATTTTGTAATTGTTTATCTTAAACCGGCCCGTTTTGTAAACCGAAAGCTTTGGAAATAATCAAAATGATGGATTTTATGTTACAATATTGTTTTACACTTGTTGGGTCTCGAAAACATTCATTTCGGTCTTTAAAACGCGTAAAAACCACTTAAAATTAACTTCGTGGGCCAAAACTGCCATTTTAAAAAGTTGGAAAATCCTGATAATCACCCCATCGCGATACACGATGGGGGGAGACCCTCCCTGGTCGCGTATAGCGACGGACATAGTGCAGCAGCTGCGGATTTTTGTGTTATGCTTTGTTTTGATCCATTTTCAGGCAACCTCTTGTGTTTCACACCCATCTTTGACCCAACTCCTTCCCCTATATATACACCACTTATTCACTTCATTTTTCCATGCTACATCACTCATTTCTCTCTCAAAACATCAAAGATTCAAGGTTATTTCTTAAGAGTTCTTGAGTGTTTGACTTCCAAAAGTCAAACTGAGTTAAATCTTTCATTCTAATTTGTTTATCTAACCTTATTAATACTTGTTTATGGTTTCGGACCTCGTAAGGCAAGGCTTCATGGAGAACTTCGTGTTCTTGATATATATATACTTATCTAACTTTATTATTGCTTACTAATCATGCTTAAGTTTTGCTCGTTTTAGTTTGTTAGTCACATGTACAAGTCTTGGGTATGTGGAGACCATCTATGAACTCATTATGAGATGGAAACCGAACCAAACCGAACTTTTATTAAAAAGACTTGTTGTTGACTTTTTAGTTGTAGAACTTGAATATTTTCATTTGTACATTATTATACAAGATCTATGATATATGGGTATGTGGAATCTATCTATGAACTTATTGTGAGATAGAAACCGAACCGATCCGATTTTTACTCGCTTAAGACACACAAGTGTGTTTTTTAGCTATCAAGACTTGTATATTTCTTTAAAAATAGTTTTCAAAGTGATTTTAATTATTTTCTTAAGTATATGGAAATGTTAGATCCAACTTGATCTCATATCAATGTTTGGACAGCCAAAACCGAACACTCGCTTAACGTACGTTGTTAGTTCTAAAACAATAGATCTACATACTTGGTTGAGTATTAACGGATTTTTGTGAGTTATCTCATAACAATTAATATTTTGGAAAGTTGACTTTGGGTTTGACTATTTGTCAAGACCCGAACCAACAACCCGAACACTCGTTAAAGACCCGTTTTAGTATCTTCGTCCCAAAGTAACTTGCATTCTTGCATTTTACCCACCTTATTACTTAACATAGGTTAAGTAAATAATAAGGTTAGATACTTTAACCCGGTTTCGAGCAAACTTACATTTTAAAGGTGTTATTATTATAAATTCTTTAATAGTTACATTTTAAACCCTTACTTTAATTATTTACACATCTTCTCTTTTATTTTAAAGAATTTCCAAAACAACCTTCCTAATTCAAGGATTTCATTTTTATTTAGGCCTTCTTCGTTGAACTCCATCCACCCGTTTATTCATCTTTTTTCCGCTCAAGTTTCATACTTGAACATGAGTACTTTCATACCCCGTTTTCTATCTTTTGTTTTGAGGGTGATATTTCATACTTATTCAACTATATGGTTTATACTTTAATCTTAAACCAGAAACGTTATTGTATACTTTACTTAAATACTTGCTTAATTTGGTGTTCTATGATTATATGCCTATGTGTTTATCGCTTTTGGTTGGTTGAATCTATAAATCCTAGACTACATGGCATACCCTTGTAGCAAGGTGTCGTTAACGTAATGCTATTAACGATAACTATTAAATCCTAGACTATTTGGCATCCCCTTATAGTTAGGTGTTGCTAACGTAATTCTATTAGCGATTTTATCCAAATTATTGCTTTTATTTATTGTTTCGTATACTAGTTTTGTGGATCTTTCTTACTATATCTATATGCTCAAACTTATGAATTTCTCACCAACCTTTGTGTTGACAAAATTTATTTTATGAAATGTTACAGGTCTACATCTTGGTTGATTATAGATGCTTGAAGAAAACGTCACAAATACCTTTAAGATATTAGCAAAAGTGAACAATATTTGATTTGCTATATTTTGTTATGAATTGTTATGAATATTGTTATGTGACATTTTCGATATTGTAAAATGAAATGAGTTTATTAAATATTGTCGCTTTAAATAGTGCCATGTGCTTATGAGCAATCTTTACACCTCGGCATGTTCCGCCGCCTTTGGTCGGGGTGTGACAGATTGGTATCAGAGCCATGACAATAAGATAGGTGGTTAGACGTAACGACCTAGAATTGTTATGCCTAGGGTCTTGTACGTGTGTTTATATGTGTTTACTCTATAATTGTTTGTTCATATCACATGTTATTTATAAACTTGTTTAAAAATTCACCAATATCCTAAATGTTCACATACACACACTTACATAGTATTTCCAAGGTATCCTTACCTTAAAACGCAGAACGTAGATTTTCATTATGTTTTATGGATTACAAGATTAACTTTGATCCCGTTGTTTCAAATACCTTAAAGGTTGCGTTTATATCGGGTCCGTAGCCATCATAGGAAATGAGACATTATAAAATGACCATTTGACAAAAAGATTCCAAGAATCGAAGGTGATTTACTTACCTGGGATGGTTGAGTTATAATTCTCGTTTTCTAGGCCACAAATCGTGTTATAAATGTCAATACTTTAAGTAGTCGAATGTGAGCGTTCCGGTCGCCATCCTTATTTTCGGTGTCAAAACAATAGAACTACGGTGGTTCGTGTACTAGTGTTTTGACATGACGTTGTATCTCGATTTATTGTGTTATTATCGTTATTTGATGTCGAAAACATGAAAAAGTCGCCGTGGTTCGTGCACATGTTTAGAGTCCAATATGGTGTTTTATATAAAGAAGTTTTTTTTAGTGTTGGAATATCAAGTCATGGTGGTTCATGCACGATTTTCCAACTCTATAAATCTCAAAATCTCAAATTTTCAAGCTTTAACCATCTCAAAAAAAAATCTTTTACGTTGGTTTTCGGTTTGTTATTTATAAACAATGTTTTATATTTTATCTAACACTAACATCCTCTCAATACTAACTCTAGGATTCACAATCAATAAATATAAACTTCGTCTTATTTTATTTTATACACTTTAATATTCATTTCTTTTTACCCAAAACTTATTCCATTTTCTTTATAATCTTTTAGCATGCATCCAATAAGACCGCGCAAGAACTCCACCGAAGTATGGCTGCTTTCGTCACCAAACAAATGGTTGCTGTGATTCCTGAACTTATAACCTAAATCCAAGTTACCCAACTCGTACCCGTTGTTACAGCCGTTGAACCCAAACCCGCATCTTACTTGTATAAGCAATTTACTAGTGCCAACCCGTCTGAGTTCCTTGGAACCAACTGTGCGACTACCTTTTTCAATGGTTCGAATCTACCGAGAATGTGTTCCTACATAGTGAATGCCCTGAAAGACCGCTCTAGCATGTTTAGAAAGACCGCTCTAACATGGTGGGGTAGTGTTATGCACCTCCAAGGTTCGGAAACGGCTATGGCTCTTCCTTGGTCCGATCTAAAGGCACTCGTGATGAAGAAATTATGTCCTAAACGCGAGCTCCAAAAGCTTGAGGAATAACTTTGGAACCTAAAGCAAGAAAGTGGTGACAACGACGCTTATTCACTCCGTTTCCATGAGTTGAGCATTCTTGTACCTCACTTGGTTACCCAGACAGAGCGTGAGCTTAACAACTACATTGGGGGCCTACAGATGCAGATCTGGGACTCTGTTATGAGTAGCAAGCCCGTGAACCTTGAGGACGCCATCACTTTAGCCGGTGCGCTATCGAAAAATCACATGAAGGCGGGTACCCTAACCCTCAAGAAACCGAGTGAGAAAGCCAAGCCCGAGCCCGCACCTCAAGCCAAGGTTGAACCCGCACCACAAGCCATAAACTACTCCAACTCTTCCCGACAAAACAACAACAAGAAGAAGAAACCCAAGACTAATTATCGAAACTCTGCCGTCACTCAACCCCAACCTCAAGAACAAACCCAAGCTCCCCATAACCGAAGACCCTATACCGATACTTTCCCGCTATGCAACACTTGCTAACTCCACCACCCATCACACTTGCATTGTCGCCAATGTACCATTTGTAACCGACTTGGCCATCTAAACACCACTTGCCGATCCGCCCAACGAACCCAACCAAACCAACCAAGTACCTTTCCCCAAAACTCCCAACACCGTTATGCACCCTACCCACCAAACCAACCCCAACAACCCCGTGCTTGCTTCAATAGTGGAGATCCTAATCATTTCTGCAATAATTGTCCCCAATTAACCTTTGGCAACCAAGCTCAAACCGTAACCATGCCCTACTACCAAACGCAAGCCTACTAAGTTCAAACCTACCAACCCCAAATTCCCCAACTAAATGCACCACTCATCCAACCCATCCAAACAATCCAAGCACCACCTCCACCTCCACAACAAGCACCTCAAGTCAACCATGGCAATCAAGGGCGAGCTTTCATGATGAACGCGAATCAAGATAAGGTGGAAAACGATGTCGTGAACGGTATGTTTTTGGTGAACCATCATTTGGCTTCTATTTTATTTGATACTGGTGCCGATAGAAGTTTTATTTCTTTGAAATTTGAGTCGAAACTTGCTATGCCTCGAACTAAGCTTTCCCGACCGTTCTCCATTGAAGTCGCCAATGGCAATTCTATTACCATCAACTCCGTCGTCTGCGATTGGACTCTCATCATTGCTAATCATAAATTATCCATCGATCTCATCCCGATGGAAATGGGAAGTTTCGATGTCATAGTGGGCATGGATTTGTTATCTTTGCACCGTGCCGAAGTCGTTTGTTACGATAAATTCATTCGCACTCCGCTAGTCAACGGCAAAATTCATAAAGTCTTTGGAAACGCAACTTCTAAAAGACTTAATCTCATGTTGTGCTCCCAATCGCAAAAGTAGTTACGCCAAAATTACGTTCCGTTTCTAGCTCTCTCGGTGATGAAAGACAAAAACGAAAGGAAAGTCCAAGATATTTCCATCGTTCGTGATTTCCCCGACGTCTTTCCCAATGATTTCACTAGTCTTCCACCCGTTCGTACGATTGATTTCTGTATCGATTTTGTTCCCGGCGCGATGCCCGTGGCCAAGGCTCCTTATCGTCTAGCCCGTCGGAAATGCAAGAATTGTCAAACCAACTTGAAGAACTTTCCGATAAAGGTTTCATTCGTCCTAGCACTTCTCCTTGGGGCGCTCCCGTCTTATTCGTGAAAAAGAAAGATGGTTCGTTTCTTATATGCATCGATTACCGAGAACTTAAAAAACTCACCATCAAAAATCAATATCCCTTGCCACGTATCGACGACCTTTTCGACCAACTTCAAGGCGCAACTTGTTTCTCCAAAATCGATCTTCGATCGAGTTATCATCAATTGCGTGTTCGCGAAGAAGACATTCCTAAAACCGCTTTCCATACTCGATATGGACATTTAGAATTTTTGGTTATGCCCTTCGGGTTAACAAAATCACTCACGGTGTTTATGGATCTCATGAACCGCGTTTGCAAACCATTCCTTGATAAATTCGTTATTGTCTTTATTAATGACACCCTTATCTTCTCTAAATCCAAAGCCGAGCATGAACATCATTTGCGTTTCATTCTCAAACTACTTAGAAACGAACGACTTTACGCCAAATTCTCCAAATGTGAATTTTGGCTCGAGGAAGTTCAATTTTTAAAACGGCAAAGGTATTCATGTTGTCCCGCTAAAATTGAGGCCGTTAAGGATTGGAAAACTCCAACGACTCCCACGGAAATTCGATCCTTCCTTGGTTTGGCAGGATATTATCGGCGTTTCATTCGAAACTTTTCTAAGATTTCATTGCCTCTTACCTCCCTCAATCATAAAGGGAAACCATTCGAATGGGGTTCGAAGCAAGAAGAAGCTTTCTGTACTCTCAAGGATATGCTTTGCAATACTCCTATTCTAACCCTTCCCGATGGAAACGACGATTTCGTTGTATTTTGCGATGCTTCTCATCAAGGTCTTGGTTGTGTTCTCATGCAAGAAGGAAAAGTCATCGCTTACGCATCAAGGAAACTAAAGGTCAATGAGAAGAACTATACGACTCACGATCTCGAACTTGGTGCCATTGTTTTCGCTCTCAAAATCTGGAGACATTACCTTTATGGTACGAAATGTGTGGTTTTTACCGATCACAAAAGCCTCCAACACATTTTTGAACAAAAAGAACTCAACACGAGAAAACGACGACGGGCCGAATTACTTAGTGATTACGATTGCGAGATTCGCTGCCATCCCGGTAAAGCGAATGTTGTAGCCGACGCCCGAATTCGAAAGGTTAATGTTAAATTCATTCTACTCTTAAGCATTGTTGTTCAAACCGATCTTCAAATTCGTATCTTCCAAGCTCAACGTGCCTCCGTTGAAGAAGGTAAGACGAAATGTCATGTGGAGCCGAACTTCAACTCGAAACCAAACCCGATGGTCTTTTGTATTTTCTCAATCGTTTGTGGATTCCCAATCGCAATGATCTTCGTACTTGGATACTCGACGAAGCTCACAATTCGTGGTATTCCGTTCATCCCAGTGCGGATAAGATGTATTTCGATCTTCGTGCTACCTTTTTGTGGCCGGGTATGAAAAAGGATGTAGCGTTGTATGGACATTATCACTATACTAGCCAACACCCAAAAAGGCAACGATAGTATTTGGGTGATTATTGATCGTTTAACCAAATCTGCTCATTTCATTCTGATTCTTGAGAAGTATTCTGTCGAGCAGCTTGCTCAAATCTATGTTCGGAAAATTGTGTGCCGACACGGTTTACCATTGTCTATCATCTCCGATCGTGATGCTCGTTTTACCTCTGTTTTTTGGCAATCTCTTCAAAAAGCTTTGGGAACTCATCTCGACCTTAGCATCGCTTATCATCCTCAAACGGACGGTCAATCCGAACGTACAATTCAAACACTAGAGGATATATTACGAACGTGTGTTCTTGATTTCGGTGGGAATTGGTATTCTCACATTCCGTTCATTGAGTTTTCATATAACAATAGCTATCATTCTAGCATTGATATGGCTCCTTTTCAAGCTCTTTACGGTCATGAATGTTGTAAGTCCCCCCGGGGCGTCGCTGATCGATACGAGATCCGCACGAGGTCTAGGAGTGCGGAATCCTCCTAGACTCGTTTAATGTGTAGAAGACGAAGAACACAATTACAGACAAACAAACACACGAACAAACACATGAACGGGATAACGAATCTGCAGATCTTTTTACTAATAACCATAACACGTTACATACCAACATAAACAAAACACGGCCGACCCGAGGTGAGCTCTACCTCGGGCCGTCCCACACGAATCTCCCTCTCTGTTTCTCTCTAGACAATTGAACTGAAACACAAAACACTCTAACTTTCTGGATACTAAACCCTAAACAAGACACATATATATATATAAAACCAACTTCGCGGGCTTAGGCTTGGGCCAGTAGGCGAAGTTGTTCAAACTTCGCCTATGGCGAAGTTGTTCTAACTTCGCCTATGGCGAAGTTGTTCTAACTTCGTCACTTCGTTTCCGCTGGTCAGAATTGCATAGCAACGGTCACAAAATGCACCAACAGACTCTCCTTTGACCGTTGCTCTCAATTCTAACAAACACAAAAGATCATCTGTTACAAAACATGCACCAACAAATGTCGTTCCCCGATTAGTTGGAACGAAATCGGTGAAGCTCAAATCACGGGACCCGAAATGGTCAAAGAAGCTACCGACGTCATTGATTAAATCCGTAAGAACCTCTTAGCCCCTAGAAGTCGTCAAAAGTTACGCCGACAAACGACAAAAACCGATCGAATTTCATGTTGACGATCTTGTCCTTCTAAAAGTATCTCCTTGGAAGGGGGTAGTCCGTTTGGAAAGAAGGGTAAGCTAGCTCCTTGTTTCGTTGGTCCTTTCAAAATCCTTGAACGTGTTGGGAAGGTAGCTTATCGACTCGAACTACCGCAAGAAATTGCCGGTGTTCATCCGACATTCCATGTTTCGAATCTTAAAAAGTGATTAGCCTAGGTTAACCTCCATATACCTCTCGACGAAGTGCATGTCGATGAGTCGATGATCATGGTTGAACGACCCGTTGAGATCATGGATCGCAACGAGAAGAAAACCAAGCGTAGTCGTATTCGGTTAGTCAAAGTTCGATGGGAATCACGGCATGGCGCGTAATTCACTTGGGAACGAGAAGACACAATGAAAGAGAAGTATCCACACTTGTTTGAATCATCGTCTTCGAATTAATTTCGGGACAAAATTTTCTAAAGTAGTAGATACTGTGACATTCGTCAATTTCGAGTCTCGAATGGTATTTGTTTTGTAAATGTTTATCTTGTGGACCGACCCGTTTTGTAAACGGAAAGCTTTGGTAATAATCAAAATGATGAATTTTATGTTACAATATTGTTTTACACTTGTTGGGTCTCGAAAACATTCATTTCAGTCTTTAAAACGCGTAAAAACCACTTAAAACGAACTTCATGGGCCAAAACTGCCATTTTAAAAAGTTGGAAAATCCTGATCATCACCCCATCGTGATACACGATGGGGGAGACCTTCCCTGGTCGCATTTAGCGACGGCCCCAGTGCAGCAGCTGCGGATTTTTGTTGTTTTATGCTTGGTTTTGATCCATTTTCATGCAACCTCTTATGTTTCACACCCATCTTTGACCCAACTCCTTCCCCTATATATACATCACTTATTCACTTCATTTTTCCCTGCTACAACACTCATTTTCTCTAAAAACATCAAAGATTCAAGGTTATTTTCTTAAGAGTTCTTGAGTGTTTGACTTCCAAAGGTCAAACTGAGTTAAATCTTTCATTCTAATTTGTTTATCTAACCTCATTAATACTTGTTTATGGTGGAAAAACATATATATAATATAATACCCCTTGTTACCTTTGGTAGTTACTTCTCCGGCTCCGGTCAGTGAGGTTTCGGGCCTCGTAAGGCAAGGATTCATGGAGAACTTCGTGTTCTTGATATATATATACTTATCAAACTTTATTATTGCTTACTAACCATGCTTAACTTCTGCTCATTTTAGTTTGTTAGTCACATGTACAAGTCTTGGGTATGTGGAAACCATCTGAGAACTCATTGTGAGATGGATACCGCACCAAACCGCACTTTGGTTAAAAAGACTTGTTTTTGACTTTTTAGTTGTAGAACTTGAATATTTTCATTTGTACATTATTATAAAAGAACTATGATATATGGGTATGTGGAATCCATCTATGAACTTATTGTGAGATGGAAACCGAAACGATCCGATTTTTACTCTCTTAAGACACACATGTGTGTTTTTTAGCTATCAAGACTTGTATATTTCTTTAAAAATAGTTTACAAACTGATTTTAATTATTTTCTTAAGAATTTGGAAATGTTAGATCCAACTTGATCTCATAACAAAGTTTGGACTAACAAAACCGAACACTCGCTTAACGTGCGTTGTTAGTTCTAAAACAATAGATCTACATACTTGGTTAAGTACTAATGGATTTTTGTGACTTATCTCATAACAATTACTATTTTGGAAAGTTGACTTTGGGTTTGACCATTTGTCAAGACCCAAACCAACAACCCGAACACTCATTAAAGACTCGTTTTAGTATCTTTGTCCCAAAGTAACTTACATTCTTGCATTGTACCCACCTTATTACTTAACGTAGGTTGAGTAAATAATAAGGTTAGATACTTTAACCCGATTTCGAGCAAACTTACATTTTAAAGGGGTTATTATTATAAATTCTTTAATAGTTACATTTTAAACCCTTACTTTAATTATTTACACATCTTGTCTTTTATTTAAAGAATTTCCAAAACAACCTTCCTAATTCAAGGATTTCATTTTTATTTAAGCCTTGCTCTTTAAACTCCATACACCCAGTTATTCATCCTTTGCCGATCAAGTTTCATACTTGAACGTGATACTTTCATACACCGTTTTCTATCTTTTATTTTGGGAGTAACATTTCATACTTATTCAACTATATGTTTTATACTTGAATCTTAAACCACAAACGTTATTGTATACTTTACTTAAATACTTGCTTAATTTGGTGTTCTATGATTATATGCCTATGTGTTTATCGCTTTTGGTTGGTTGAATCTATAAATCCTAGACTACTTGGCATCCCCTTGTAGCAAGGTGTCGTTAACATAATGCTATTAACGATAACTATTAAATCCTAGACTATTTGGCATCCCCTTATAGTTAGGTTTCGCCAACGTAATTCTATTAGCGATTTTATCCAAATTATTGCTTTTACTTATTGTTTCGTATACTAGTTTTGTGGATCTTTCTTACTATATCTATATGCTCAAACTTATGAATTGCTCACCAACCTTTGTGTTGACAAACTTTATTTCATGAAATGTTACAGGTTTACATCTTGGTTGATTATGGATGCTTGAAGAAAACGTCACAAATACCTTTAGGTTATTAGAAAAAATGAACAATATTTGATTTACTATATTTTGTTATATTTTGTTATGAATTGTTATGAATATTGTTATGTGACATTTTCGATGTTATGAAATGAAATGAGTTTAATAAATATTGTCGCTTTAAATAGTGTCATGTGCTTATGGGCAATCGTTACCCCTCGACATGTTCCGCCACCTTTGGTCGGGGTGGGACAAATATAATATAATATATTATATTATATTATATTATATTATGTTATACAATATAATAAATTATATTATATTATACAATACAATACAACACAACACAACACAATACAATACAATACATATGTTTTAATGTACATGTGCAACGGATCCCTAATAGCGAAGACCTTGGCTTTCATTCCCCAAGGTCTGACACCGAAAGCCTCATCGCTAATCGTGTTCCACGAGATCCACAACTCGTCGTCCTGTAACTGTGTATACTCTGTGTGTAAAGTGGAAGCCGTACCTCTGCCTCAGTGTGGACAGAGTGCCACAGCGAACTCCTCAATAGAAATGTGAATCTCGTCCCTGAACATGTGAAAAAAATCTTCGTCTGACGAGTATATGCAGTGATGTGCTTGAAGTAGTTATAAAATAAATAACTAAAATTATACTAATCTAGACACTAAGTAATACTCTAGACCCTTAAACTTAACTTAAACTACTAACCGGCAAGTGAACTGGTCGACTCTTGTACAGCTAAGTAAGTCCGGATATCGAACCCACGAGACTCTTTAAATTACGAAACTAGCAAATTAGACTCAACTACAAGACACGACTATTTATTAATAATATTTGAGGGGGATTTACACTAATTATTAAAACTAATTAAAAGAAACCCTAATTAATAAAACATAATCATTACTTTAAACTAATTAATTAATTAAACTTAAACTCAATTACTTTAAACTAAAGAAAACAATTAAGAAAACTTGGATTGAATCAGATGATTAGAATAACTACCCAGGCCGGAATCCCTAAAGTTACGGTTATTAATTTAAATGGAAAAACGCAAGTTATGGAACCGGGATCATAAAATAGACCCTTGACAGAAAACCCGAACAGGACCCTTGAACTGCAAGAAAACGCCTATGGATTTCTAACAAGTTTTAAGACTCACCAGTTTTATATTAAACTTCCTTACGGTTATTTAATCGCTTATGTCTAAGTATCTTTTATGACGAAGACCTACCTTACAGCGTGGAATTCAAAAGATAGCAAAGCAGACTCAATTAATTTAATAGACTAAGCTGACAATCAAACCTAGACGGACTCCTTACGAAGAACTAAATTTAGCAATCCCGACAAGCAAAGATCTATTAATAGCCTATCACTTTACAGCTTTTTAGACTAGCAGCTCACTTTTATCTATTTACTTGATTTTATTGTTTCTATGATTTTAATGCATATTAATCACAAACTAGTTAAGAACACACAGTAAATGACCTAACAAAACCCTATCATATGAAACAATCAACAAGGGCAATGTGAAACAATAAATTCAAGTAAACAAAACCAAGTAATCATACGCATTAATTGAATCAAATTCAACCGTTCACTTAAAACATAAAATCCATAACGAAACGAAAATCCAAATAAAAATCAAACCGAACTAAGGTTCATCACGACCTAGGCAGTCTATGGAATTTAGCCTAGCATCATAAAGTCTAAACCAAACAAAACAAATAATAACGAAAACATGGTGAAATAATGAGAAACGAAAGATTAAAGGCGATAAAACCCGTAGTCTTCGATCTTGAACGTAAAGCTCTTCACCAGCTGTTCTCATGCCTTCAAAATCACCAACAAACTCGAAAATATCCTTCCAAGAACTCCAAAATCGGCTGGCTGCTTAAGGTTAAGTTAGGTTTAAGTTAAAGGTGTTTAAATAGCGAAAACAAGGCCCGACAATTAGCAAAAACGAAATAATTTTAGCCCAGTTGTGCCTAGACGCCACGCCTAGGGCTTTATTTCCTTTCCTCTAGGCGCAGCGCGACGTGCTCCTCCATGGGGGCCGGTCAGAAGTGCCCGGTCTGACCGGTTCTCTGTCCGATTCCTTCCTGATGCGTTCCGGATCTCCGTTTCGGCTCGTTTTTCGCCCTTTTTCATCACGATCAAACCCCGGAACCTACGAAACATAAAAACGTTAGTAGTATACAAATCTCGACTAAAAATGAACAAAACTATTAAAATATTAATTAAAATATACACGGGAAACATAAATATTTTGCATTATATCACGCAGCTGGCTGCCTCATCGAGATCTCATACGCACCCGCGGCGTGCAACCTAAAATAGTATAGTATAATATAATATAATATTATATAACACAATTTAATAAAAAAAAATACATACCTAACAAGTAATTAGAGGAACCTCTAGTGTGAGCTCGACTCCATGGCGTATCCAAACCGACGTACTCAGTCGCTCGATCCCATACGCCACAAACATCTAAAAACTGCCAACAGACGACCGTGGTATAAGGTGGGGTCATCTTTCGGAGGCACAGATACCGGTCGGAATGGTTGGTACCTGCCTGAAACTGTAGACGTGGGTATTTAATTAATATATCATCGCCCACTATCCGCCCCTGCCCCTGCCCCTGCCCCTGCTCCTGCTCCTACTCATCCTCCATCTCCATCTCCATCTCCACATCGTCGTTCTCCATCTTTAATAATTAAATAATAATAATAACAATTAAGTAATAATATAATACTAACAGTAATATTAATAATAAATAAAAATTAAATAATAACAACAATACTAACAGTAATTATAATAATATTAAATAATATATAAATAATTATAATAATAGTGATAATAATAATAATAATTAATAATAATGATAATAATAATACTAGTGGTAATAATAATTATTAATATTTATTATTTAATTATTTAATCATATTATTATTATTATTATTATTTATTATATTTATTATATTATTATTATTATTTACAATAATAATAATTATTATTATTATTTATAATATATATTATTTAACTATTATTATTATTAATTATATTATTTATTATTTAATTATTATTATTATTATTATGTAAATCTGAACATTTTTACGAATGATATTATTACATTGGTACAACAATATTACAACTTTTAATACTGAAATATGTCAATCTATATAAATGCGTCTAGCGGGAATGTGCCAAGTTTGTCTTACGTTGTTATACTCGTTTAGGCGGTCTTCGTAATATTTTTCGCACTCTAATGTCTCTGGTTGCGCGTATCTTGCCCAATTACTTACTGGCCACGACGTTGGGAAATCCTTGTCCATTTTTACCTGGATCCAGTGATTACCTCCAAAATTAACGATGGGTATAACCGGAATATCAGACTGCTGGTTAGGACTATGTCTCGTCGGGAATAGGAATGACTGTCAATGCCATGTAGATTGACTATAACACACCCATATGCCTGAGCAACCAAGTATCCATGAAGGGGTACGTGGAACCAACGACTCTCTGGTGCTGGTCTAACCATATAGAACCAGTCTAGTATGGTACAAACCGTTTGATTATAGTCGTCATCTCTTTGTTGAAATGTAACCTCCACCATGCTTTGTTTGTGTCCATCTCGTTTATCAATTTTTGCCAAACATCAACCCAATGTTTCTGATTTAACCCCAAACCCACAATGACTTCACGAAATCCGCAATTACTTTCTGGGCGTACGTATTTGATGTTTGAGATGTACGAGTGCACCAAAAAGGGAATATCGCTCTTAAAATTTTCTATAAACTGTACGAGCGAGGGAGAATACATTAAAAGAAACCCGAGGTAACGTCCCGACTTTTTCTCAATAGAAGACCTTTTCGATGTCTTAGGACGCATGCTCGGAATTTTAAAGCGGGACTAAGACTAGGACATCAAAAGAGAAAACTAAGGGGTGGGGGTTTCATTTGTGGGCACCTATGATGAGGAAGGGGTGTAGGAGATGTGGCTAGGGGGATCCTGGTTTTTGGGATGCCCTCTAGGGTCCTCTCATTTCTAGGCTCTTTCTTAATTGATTTGCCTGGGAAAACAAACATCAGCTTCGAGAAAATACTTTTCTTTTTATTACGGCCGTTTATTGACGAAAGTATTTTTTTGATATTCAATACTCGTGCTTCATAGTCTGGTTCTTCATTCTGCGGATGCGCTCGATCAAAATTTAGCCTCCTAAAGAATGGGTCTACATCCTTTAGTCGTATACATTTGTTGTTAACTATGTATCCCTCCAACCGACATGCACATGGCAACCCTATAGACGTAAACAAATGGTGGCCGCACGAAGCTCCTCTGTCGCGCATCTTGTCTGTCAAGTGATATTGGTTTACAATTAGTCAAAGAGCCTTAATCGACATCCTATTAACTTTTATAACCAGGCATGCCCTCGATGTTCTACCATGACCTTAAAACGGGACTCTTCAAACGTTCCACCGATTGCTGACTCTCAACGCGATTTGTTGTGTGCTCGACGTAGTTTCGACGATCGTCAATCCAACAAGCTACAAACTTGTGTTTGTATGGCTCTAACCAATTGTGACGAATATAATACCAAACCTATGACAAATTATAGGGAAATGTTAACCAAATGTATATCCATACTATTAGAATTTGTATACGCATGATAGACTTACCATGTCTGTCCAGTTCTTCTATGAGTACAATTAAAGTCGAAGTTTTCGATCATTGGAGACTTATACAGAACCTTCCACCAGTACGCTCCCTGATATATGTTCTATAAAGACTCTTGAACTTTTTCTTTATATTCTAGGAGATAGGCCATCTACATAAATTTTTTGTGGCATTAAGGAAGACTACATCACACGAAATCATAAAGCTTTGTCCTCGTCAGTCAGTATCACGTGTGGCTCCATACAATCATCGAGCATTTCTTTAAGTTTCTCGAGGGCCGATGTGAAGTTCTTCTCTCGTTCCCTAATTAGAAATGCGTGGGCGATACAGAATGAATTTGATGTAGACGTCACCCCTAACAAGTTGAACCAACGGGCCGTTGTACATGTTGGTCTTGTACGCCATGTCAATCAACAACACATCGGGGAATGCATATCACATTTTATGCGACTTGTTATAACAGAAGAAAATATCCTCCATCCTGTCGTTGGAAGCATTATCCCATGTATTGTACACGAAACCATTGTTATGGAAAAAGTTTTCTAGTTGCCGGGTTGGATTAAATAAAACTTTAATAAATATTATAAACACAGGTTTTATATATAAAACTAGGAAGGTTTTCAACTACCTTCATGGGGGTATCGCCAATTCTCTCCAGATCTTTAAGCTTACTCAAGAAGTTGTATATGTCCTTGAGTGTGGGTTGGCAACCGGGAAATTGCTCTTGTACGGCTGTATAAATTTGAAGGGGCTTCAAGCCGTTCCGATATAACGTCGCAACCAGATCAAGTTCATCATTGGTCATTTTCCAAATATGCGCGTACCCCGCCTCATAGACAACGGGATCATGGTTGTGTGTCTCGTTTACTACTTCAAGCCTCCAACATTTACCTGACGCTTCATACCTGCCTAGGAGTTTAAATGGACAACATTTTTTTATACTACTGGTACGCCTGATTGTGGCCTTCAGTTTCGGTTCCCCTTCACAATTGCAAGCAAGATCCACACCGTTTTTCCTTGACCGTCAAACCGCAATAGCACACCCATGCTCCCGTCCTCTATTTTTGGTCCATTCCTCCAACTCATTACGGGACTCAAAAATCTAAAACAAGTTATAAGTTCATTTTTAAAAACATGTTCAAAAACCATAATAATAACTTAAACAAGACATATGGTGTCTTACATTATTTGTTTTATACGAAACCGTCGACTCACGTATGTAAGCATCATCTAATTATCTTCATCATTTAAGTTTCCCCCCGCATCATAATTATCAACATCATGTTTGTTTCTCTGGTAATACGGTGAAACTTCTACTGGTATGTGGTACGAAGACTCGGTTCCGTAATATGATTCCTTTACTACTGGTAATCGGTACGAAGAAGACGAATGTCCTTCATAATCTGACCCGCCACTGGTAACTGGTACATTGGCTGCCCGTAACATTGTTCATGTTAACTATCATAAGCGAAATACTCATGAAAAACGTAATGGTAAAATATATTAGTTAAAAATCAACTAACAACTTTATATTAAATAGATATACATCAAAACCTGGTTCAGATTGGTAACCTACGCGTGCTAGGCTGATCATAAGATTCCTCAGCCTAACTATCGTAACCGTGATACTCATGACAAACGTAACGGTAACATATTTTAGTTATAAACAAGCTAACTACTTTATATTATATAAATATACAACGAAACAAGGTTCAAATTAGGTAACCCCGACTCGTTGGGCGATCCGCGTATCCCGGATCCTCATTGTTGTCAGGAAATAAAATGTCGAACCACCACATTTTTTTTTTTACTTTTGCTTCTCGAATGGTGAGGGTGATGCATGTGTGGTTATGTATGTTAATATACTAGACGAGTGCCAGCGCGATGCGGCGGGAAACAAAAATCTTAGCAATCATGTAACAATTATGGATGTTCAATGTTCGTTTGAAACCTTCAAAATATTTAAACCAATCTCCACTTCTGGATTCTGAATGTTCAAATTGTACCTTAATACGCGGTAGCACTATACACCGCGTATTAAGTGGTGTCCACAGTAAAACGCATATTCTGTAAACTGTGACGCATATATATATTCACCAGTTTTTAGTTGATGTATTCTTTATAATTTATTTTCTGGAAGCCGTACAGAAGGTTAGTGGCAGGGGCGGACCTACCCTTTACCGTCGGGGGTCGGTCGTCCCCTGTGGAAAAAAAAACAATTATTGTTAAATATAAGATAAAATCCAGACTGACCCCTGTAAAATTTTAACATCGACCCCTGTGAGATAATAAGAAAAGGAGAAGGAAAAAAAATTATCATAAAAAAATTCCGGCAAGAACCATCGAAGGAGTATTAAGCTCCCAAGTGGTTCTATGCATATGTAAAAAGAAGATGATAGCTTGTATTTCTCTTTCTCCATTATTAAATTTTTATTAGATATTGAAGTATAAACCTACACCTAAACTTTGCCACTTTAATAAATGATGTTATAAAATATTAAAAAGTACATTAGGTTTAATAAAAGTAAATTAACTTAAATAATCTACTGATAAACTTTTTTTACTAATTTGCTTAATTAAGAATATATTTGAATTTTACATTCATTTAGTTTATATATTTATTTATTATATCTTTTAATGTATAATGTTTTTACTTATAGAATAGATGATAAGTTCTTCTATTTCATTTTAACTATTATTATAAACACAGAAAATTTTATCAATATATAAATGTATACTTTTGTACATAGAAAACATTTTTATCATATATAAGTTTATTAGTGTTATCCTTTTATTATATGACTCGACGTAATCCGACTTAAAATCAAAAAAAATATATATTATATAGAAATACATAACGATTTGCTTGAAAACACCATCAAAACCGACCAATTTGATCTAGCTTGATTACTTAAACCAACCCAACTTGGTTGTTTTCAAAATCCATTTTTATTGATCAAACCGCTTGCAAACACTCTCGTAAATGCAGTTGCACATATGTAAACTAATACATTATATGAACGGATTAAAACGACCGAACTTGACAAAAAAAATTTATAGCCCGATTTCACCTGACCCGATTTTTATTTATATATAACTGAAAAATTATTTCTATCCCTGTGAATAAATTTTCTGGATTCGCTACTGAATTAATGGAACAAAAGTTAAGCTCAATTATAGATTGGATGTTGAATCAATGTTCGTTCCAAAACATCACTAAATCCTGCAGCAGAATTATAGAATCTTTGTTCAATTCTTGACTAAAAGGTATTTCAAGGGTATGTAAAAATATTTTATAACTAAAACTCTTCTAAGTCGTTTTCTGTTAATGAAAGTAATATTTTAAATTATCTAGAAAGTTTATTTCGTTGTGTATTAAGTTAATACTTAATGCATTAACGGCGTCACATGCCATTTTGTTCGGCTAGAGATCGAGTTGGAAAGAATAACAAGGATGAAAAATATTTTATTTATTATTAAAAAAATACAAAGTATTAATATATCATATAAACTATTTTCAACATGAAAGCCTCATTTGTGGTCTAGTGATATGTGTTTTGGGTTTTTCGGTGGAAATTTAAGTTTGAATCTCACTTGTGTTACATTTAGGTGGATATTGGCAATGAATGATTTGAGCTAGGTCTTGTGCAAAAGTTGTCAGTTCGAACCCAGAGGCCACCCGGGTCGTCCTACCGTGTGTTACACCAGAGAGTTCTGCTCTTGTGGTGGAACAACGGCTGTCAAGTGGCAGTCGGCGGTATGGTTTTTCGGAGGAACGCCCAAGACAAATTCTGAAGTCAGCGTGGGCCCCTTTAAGACAACATAGTATGGCTAGAGTGGGGCATCGGGGCTCTCAAAATTTGGAGAGTGCGGTAGCCTAAATACAAGAAATGCGTCGTTCTAAAAAACTATTTTCGATATAAAAACGATTTAAGAAGTTATTTCAGAATTTAAAGAAACACTCGTAGTGAAAAACAACCATAGTAACAGTCATCGGTAGAATTAAAAAAAAATTGAAAGGTCAATTTTATTTAAACAAAAGAGGAACCACTTTTACAAGATAAAAATAACCCAAAAACAAAAACAAGAAACAAGATCAAAACATACAACTTATTAAATTGAAAATTTCACGAAGTTGAACCGGCTCCATTTTTCCCACTCTAATTAAGCACGTTGTTTTGCTTCTTTGTTTCACCCACATGAAAGATGCCGATTTGATGTCGTTCACCAACTTTGATAATATAAATGGAATATTATTAAAATTACGCCCGTTTCCAGATAACCATATCATCCAAGTTATCGTCGATATAAATTGCACCGTAAGACACGTATCCTTGTTCGTTATGTTCTACTTGGATATTAGAGTATTTCTTCCACTGAATTGAAATTAACCCGGATGGGTAATTTCACCCAATCATGTATTATTGACCAAAACACCTTAATAACCTTGGAATTTACAAAAAAAATAACGTTGTCACAAATACACAATTCACATCACCAAAACTATCGATAGAATTACTGGTATCCTATATTTTTGTTAAAAACTGTTTTATTAATTGGATTAGAAACGTTAAAGTTATTAATTGACATTTATCTTAAGCAGTTTTTCAGACATCTGAGGGAGGCTAATAACAATACTTAATTACTCATGAAAAACAACTGCTTAATAAAGAGAAATTGCAAGAAAACGATGAAAACGTATCTTGCCTAATATTTTCCAATTCAAATTGGACCCGCTATAAGTAAAATGATAAGACTGGAAATTGTATTTTGGTATGTCTGAATTTGTTTTATTTCTTAATGAGAATAATTGAATTCTCCATATCAAACTGATTGGAGATAAAGACTATAAATAAATGTACAAGTTACATCAAGCCCCTCAAGGAATACACAAACACAAACAAAGAATTATAAACAATGGTACAATGTAAAACATTAAGTATGGTTAATATCCCCCCTCAAGCGACACGGTGGTGGTCTGATGCGAAGAAGATCCCGAAAAAACTCAAACTGAAGATGTGGGAGACTCTTCGTGAAGATGTCAGCAACCTGAAGCTTGGTAGGAACAAACTTGGTGTGGAGTTTACCAAAGGCAACAAGTTCCCGAATGAAGTGATAATCCAACTCGATATGTTTGGCCCGTTTATAAGAGATATGGTTTTGTGAGAGAAATAAAGCACTCTTGTTATCACATAACAACGTTGGACGAATAGAGGGAAGAGCATGGAGTTCTTTAAGTAAGTGTGTTAACCAGATTATTTCAGCAGCGGTATTGGCCATAGCTCGATACTCAGATTCACAGCTAGAACGAGAAACGGTGGGTTGCTTCTTAGCACTCCAAGAAACAATGTTCCCACCTAGGAAGATCGAGTATCCATAGGTGGATCTACTTGTTTCCAAACAACGAGCCCAGTCCGCATCGGAGTAGCCAAGAATGGTGGTCGTCTTAGGTCTTGAAAAGGTGATACTAAAGAATATTGTTCCTGTAATATACCTAAGAATTCTCTTGACACTTTGAAAGTGAGTAACTGTTGGAGCTTGTAAGAACTGACTAACTTAATTCACAGCATATGAGATATCTGGCCGCGTTATAGTTAAGTACTGTAGAGCTCCAACAAGTGACCGCTAATGTGTGGGATCATTGTATAGTTCACCGGTTGTAATAAAAGCAGTGTTTGATGCTAGCAGAGTATGAGCGGGTTTTGAATTAATAAGTGCAGCATGCTCAAGAATATCATGGGCGTATTTGGACTGACTAAGAAACAACCCATCATTGGTACACGTGACTTCTAGGCCAAGAAAGTAATTGAGCTTGCCCAAGTCCTTGATCGCAAACTCATGGTGCAGTTTGTTAATGAACGAGCGGATGATGGGTTCTTGATTCCTGGTTAAAATCAAGTCATCAACATAAACAAGAAGATAAATTATGCACGAGTCTCGTTTAAATACAAACAACGAGGGGTCAGCCCGACTGCAGGTGAAACCATTGGCAACAAGAAATGAGCTTAGGCGGAGGAACCATGCTCGCAGGGCTTGTTTAAGACCGTAAAAAGCTTTGTTGAGACGACAAACATGATCAGGATATTGTGAATTCTTAAATCCCGGAGGTTGCTCCATATATATATATAAGTTCTGTCAAATTTCCGTGTAGGAAGGCATTGTGTACATCAAGCTGATGTAATGACCAGTTGTTAATAACTGCCAATGACAAAACAGTACGAATCGTAGTGGCTTTTATGACCGGGCTGAACGTATGAGAATAGTCTAATCCTGGGACTTGGCTATAACCCTAAGCAACAAGACGGGCCTTATATCTCTCAACAGAGCCGTCCGCGTGATACTTAGTGCGAAAGAGCCATTTGCAACAAACTACATTATTGTGTTTAGCACGAGGGACAAGTGTCCAGGTTTTATTAGCATCCAAAGCATTCATTTCATTGTGCATAGCGTCTATCCACTTTGGATTTTGAGCAGCGGATTTGAAATTTTTTGGATCAGTAGACGCAAATAATGCAGCATAAATATTGTGGGAATAAGTGTGGGCTAGATCGGCCCTATGTTTGGGCTTAAAAATTCCAGCTTACGCACGAGTCACCATATGATGTCTGGGAGGTTCGGTGTTCTGTGAAGAATTCACAGTAGGTATAGAGGTATTTGAAGTTGATTGAATTGCGTTAGTTTGGTCTAAACTGGGTTGAGGATGAGGTGCTAAGGGTCCACCATTGTTTGTTTGGGAAGGTGAGGTGGGTATAAAGTGTTCGGTGGCAGTAACAGTTTGTAAGTTGTTATGGGTTGCATTAATATGGGCTTCATCACATAGCACACAGGTGGCCGACTTAGGAGCAGATTTGGCCTGTTTGAAAATCGGTGAAGGAACAACAACATTGGTGGTTTGGGTATGAGCTGGAACGTCATCTAAAAATTTTGTTACAAGCAGCACAAATGTTTGGGATTGAGTGTTTACTCTGGAAAAAGGAAAGTTTGTCTCGTCAAACCGGGCATGGCGCGTGACATAAGTTCGAGATGATATTGGATCAAGACATCTATAACCTTTGTATTGTGTGCAATAACCCATAAAAATGCGTGGGATACTTCGTGGAGCAAGTTTGTGGTCCGCGTAATCCCTTAAATATGGATACACACGGCATGCGAATGGACGAAAGTTGGCATATGTTGGAGGCCGATTAAATAATATTTCAAATGGGGATTTCTTTTGCAGGACTGGAGTTGGTAACCTGTTTATGATATAAACTGTAGTGCTGAAAGCATGAACCCAATAGGACGATGGAACGTGACCATTGAATATCATGGCGAGACCAGTTCAACAATATGTTTGTGTTTGTGTTTGTGTTTGTGTTCAACCCTCCCATTTTGTTGAGGAGTGTAGGGACATGAGATCCGGTGAAACGTGCCATTAGCATCTAGTAATTTCCAAGCATTGTGATTTAAGAATTCTGAGCCGCCATCACTTTGGAGATAAAGACTATAAATAAATGTAAAAGTTACATCAAGACCCTCAAGGAATACACAAACACAAACAAAGAATTATAAACAATGGTACAATGTGAAACATTATGTATGGTTAATACTTAAAAAATGTATAAGTTTAAATATATTCATTAAGGTATAAGAGTTTAAAATTTAAGTTTAGGGTTTAAAATCTAAGATTGTGTGTTAGGTGTCACATCCCAACCTACGACGGAAATGTCGGGGCGCGAAATGATTGTCACAGCTCTCAAGGTTACTATGATGCACAATATAAGTTTCAATATCTATTTAATAATTTCAAATAAAACAAATATTCATGTACATCAATGTTATAAATAAACAATTAAATTAAACATCCAAATTAAGTTCTTGTATCTTTTCTCTAACATGCATCCTAAGTTGCTTCAAACAGTCTTGATAATCACGTCACACGATAACCTGCATATGCATTGAAAATAACATAGTTTGTCAACACAAGGTTGAGTGAGCAACACACCAGTTTAAATGTACATATAGTATATGACAAAAATATGTAGTTGCAACAAGTCATATGAGAATAACAAATTAACCAAATGAGCAAGTATAACTGAGATGTCGAGAAGCACAAAGCTATAACGACTGGCGTATGATCATACTAGACTAAGATTATGTTGGACCTCTCCGAATGCGAAAGCATACAAAGCAAATAAACACATAAACAAGTAAGGTATAAGTTGTTAACACATAAGACAAAGTTGCAGTTTTAAGTATAAGTATATAATAAGACATATATTTACGCATATGTCCCCAAAACATTGAAAACAAGTAAAATAGGGGAATGTGGTACTTACCTCAATAGACGAACAATAGTGAATAGATAACAATAAAAATGACGAAAGCGGATCACGCACGTTGACGATAAGGCCTAATAGGGAAAAAGAATACGAAGATACGCTAAGTTAATGAACTAGATCGATTATGAAAATTATAATCATTATTAAGTTGATAGTATATCCCTTTTTAATCATAATTAATATGATAAAATATAATATGCAAAATCATTAGTTTGTTTAAGATATTGTTAGTTTTATAAAGTATATAAATATATAAGGTATGTTATAATATAAAAGTAAAATACATCTTTTAAAAAAAACATATTATTAGTTTGTCAATTTAAATTATATAAATATATGAAGTTTACTTGGTACATGTATTTATATATCAAATATTAGTTTTTATATAATTATATATATAAACATATATGCTTACATATGCGTATATACACGAACGAAAACGAAAGTTAAACGAGTATTACAAAGTCGGTCTTTATTAAAATGGCTTTAATTAATTATTATTATTAATATCATAGTTATCAAGTGTTTAAAAAGAAAAATAACCAAAATCAACTGTGCAGGGATTCGAACCCGCGACCTGCCCCCTGTGATACATGGTGTTTAACCAACTGAGCTACCAGTGAACAGACATAACAACATCAGTTCGTTAAATTATAACATGCAGGTTCAGATCTTATATGATTCAAGAACCCTAGAAAAATAAATTGATCAAACCCGACACAATTGATTAAATCAAACATAGGGCTTTTGATCATCATGAAATCGCGATTCTAACCATGTATCTAATTACCTTATACGATGACCGGAGGTAGTGTAACGAGCTCAAACAGTGGCCGGCGGTTAGATGTAACGAAAGGACTAGAGAAAGGTTATGGTTTGTCAATTAAATAAAGGGTTAAGTTTATATAACTAAAATTCCTAGCCTCCACCTCCCGTCACCCCTACCCACCACCGGAAAAACCCTAGCCTCCACCTCCCGTCACCCCTACCCACCACCGGAAAAACCCTAGCCTCCACCTCCCGTCACCCCTACCCACCACCAGAAAAACCCTAGCCTCCACCTCCCGTCACCCCTACCCTCCACCTCCGGTGCGCCGCCGCCGCCACCTGCCTCCTCCACCTCCAGTGCGCCACCGCCTGCCTCTCCACCTCCGGCGCGCCGTCGCCACCTGCATCCTACACCTCCGGCGACATCCAGCCGCCGCTCCCCTACAGTCGGCGCTCACCTCCAGCCACCGTTCACCACCTGCATCCGCCGACCTATTGTCCATATCCATCAACAAGTGGTCATCCAAATAATGATATGAAGTCCCCCAACGTAAGAAAACCCCAGCTCCGAAAATCTCGGGCGATCCACGGCGGCATGGATTCAGAAGAATGGGAACAACCACGTAATCGGAAAGGGAAACGGAATGATCATCAGGCTCAAGGTAATAACAAGGTTTTATCGAAGTTTTTTGTCTCAAATCTTCCCCCAAAGTGTTCTTCGCAAGACTTAAAAGATGTTATGGGTAGCTTTGGTCGTTACGAAGGTTCCTATATAGCTAGGAAGCTGGATAAATGGGGCAAGAGGTTTGCTTTCGTATCGTTTTCCGAGGTGAAAGATGTCAAACGGTTGGGAGATGAGTTATCAGATGTATGGATCGGTTCGTATAAGTTGTTTATTGCGATTGCTCGGTTTGTGGATGGTGAGAATATAGATAGACCCGATTCTGGTAATAGGAGGAAGACGGCTTCTGTTCCTGTTAATAGCCATGCAAAACCTAGTGGTCAAGCAAACCCTAGTTCCGAAGGATCCGATAGGAATGGGGTTCCTTATGCATCAGTTGTTAATGGGCGTTCCTTTGTTGATTCTTTGTTAAATCGGAACAAAGTAGATGAGATTAAGGTGGATGATTCGGTGGAACGGTTTTCTCATTGGAAGGGATGTGCTCTTACGGGGAAGGTGGTGAATCTTCACACGTTAACTTCTTTGAAAAAGTTGGTTCGGAAGCATGGTTGGAGATCATTAGATATTAAGTATCTGGGAGGGCTTTCAGTGGTGTTGGTATTCTACGTTAGTGGGGATAGGGATGCCTTCCTGAATGACAAAGACAAATGGTCAGACTAGTTTGAGTGTTTAGAACCTTGGTCTGATAGAACTAGTGTGGAGGAGGGTCGGATCGCCTGGCTCCAAGTTCATGGGGTTCCGGCTCAGTTGGTGTTAGACGAGGTATTCGATTTGATTGGAAGCAGATTTGGCAAGGTGGTTCAATCGGCTTCCTTATCTGCTAAAGAGAACAACTTATCGTATACTCTCATCGGTGTGTTGAGTAAAGAGTGCAAATGGATTGTGGATCGGGTGGACATTAATTGGAGGGGAAAAATTTTTAAAGTGTGGGTGGATGAAGATGTTGGGGAATGGATACCGGAATGTGTAGTAGAGTATGAAGAGGATGATGGTTCCGTTTTACCGGAGGAGGATAAGTGTGATGATAATATTGTGCAGGATGAGTTTCATAATGTGCATCGTGAAGAGGGCGAATGTTCTCAAGCTAATGAAGTTTCTGTCAGGGAACATGTTGTTAATGGGTTGGATGGTTGTGTGAACGATAATTCTAACGTGATGGTCGGTGAGTTTTCGAACTCTTATGATCATTCTAATGAGGAGGCGGTCGAGAATGGTAACGGTGATAGTACAAATGTTTCTGCGTTGAAAGGCAAGGGACATAAGAAGTTCAGACGGAAGTCTTTATTTTCTAATCGGAGTGGGGGTAGTGGTTCTAGGGAGCGTCCTAAGAAGAGACCAAGGGAGAATTTAGATATGTTTGATCTTGATAGGTTTATCGGTATTATGCACGTGCCTTCGGATGTTACTAGGGGTATCGAGACAGGTGTTGAAGGAGTGTTCTTAACACCGGATCTAAACAAAGGGCAGTCTACTAATACGGAGGTGGTTCGAGACATCGAGGGAGAGACTGCGGAGCCCTCGATGATTGGTAGAGGTATTGATCAGGTGCAACACCAAGGTCCGATTGAGGTGGAGTTAGAGAAGACCATTGAGTTGAGTAAGGCATTAGGTGTTAAGAATTTGCAAGATTTTGTTTCTAATGTTAAAGAGGTTCTTGTTTCCGAAGGCTATCAAAAAGGTGTTCAATGAATGTTTTTTCTCTGAACATTCGTGGGTTAGGGAGTTCTAGCAAAGCCGAATGGATTCGAGGTCTTCGAGTCCATCATAAGGTTAGTTTTATTGTTTTACAAGAGTCGCAATTTGTTTCCTTGGATTCTGTGGATGTGGGACGGTTTTGGGGTTATGGTGAGTATTCATTTGATTGGGTTCCTTCGTCTGGAAGGTCGGGTGGGTTATTATCGATCTGGGATTCCCAAGTCTTTCGTATGGAAAGGGTGGTCAAGAATAATAATTGGCTTCTAGTTTCGGGCACTGTGAAAGGAAAGAGTAGCTTGTTTCATATTCTCAATGTTTATTCTCCTCAAAATCTAGTTACTAAACGAGCACTTTGGAGGGAAATTCGTGATTTGATCGGGGAGGGTAATGGGAGGTGGATTGTGGCAGGAGATTTTAACTCGGTTCGGTGTGCCGAGGATAGGCGGAATTCTTTGTTTAATGTGGGTGAGGCCAATGAGTTTAACGATTTTATTGATGATTCGAATCTTCACGAGTACTCCTTGAAAGGGAGGCGTTTTACTTTTGTTGCAGGAAATAAATTAAGCCGTATTGACAGAATCTTCGTTAATTGGGGGTTTCTTTATGGAATGGCCGTGTGCGGAGTATATTGCTCTCGAAAGGAATAAGCCGGATCATAGTCCGTTGGTTTTGAAAATTGGTTCTTCCAAGAACTATGGTCCCAAACCGTTTAGGTTTTTCAATTCATGGCTTGGTAGAGAGGATTTTAGGACGTTGGTTAAGAAGACGCTTGTTGATGGCTCGTTTCATGGTTCTCCGGACGCGAGATTGTTGTATAAATTTAAAGCTTTGCGTGATGCTATCTCTAGATGGGCGATCGATTGTAAAGCCAAAGAAAATGAGGAAAGGGTTTTATTGGAGCAAGAGTTGCGTGATTTGGACCAAACCATGGAGGTTCGGGATTTGTTAGAAGAAGAGACATGATCTTTAAGCGAAATTAAAAGACGGCTAGGCGAGTTGGATAATCATTATTTACCCGGGATTTGAAGCAAAAGGCTCGGTGTAATTGGGCGATTCATGGAGACGAAAATTCTCGATTTTTTCACGGTTTTATTAATAAACGTAAAGCTTCAAATTATTTTTCGGGTTTGGAGGTGAATGGGGCGTGGGAAACAAACCCGGGTTCTCATTAAAAAGGAAGTTTTGCGTTTCTTTGCTGGTAAGTTTAAAGAATCTATTACACATCGGCCTCGGTTGATTGGATATGGGTTTTCGGTCTTGTCTTCGGTGGAGGCGGATTTTTTGATTAGTGATTTTTCCGTGCATGAAATCAAGAAGGCGGTTTTTGAATGCGGTAGTGACAAAGCTCCTGGGCCGGATGGTTTTAATTTTAGGTTCATTCGGTTTTTTTGGGAGTTGTTCGAGAAGGATTTTGCGGATATTCTTGATCATTTTCATAGTGTTAAAAGTTTTTGCTCGGGGGTTGGATCGTCTTTTATCACCTTAATTCCTAAGGTAAACAATCCGTCATCTTTGGGGGATTTTAGACCGGTAAGTCTCATTGGTTGTATTTTAAAGACTGTGTCGAAGGTGTTAGTGAATCGACTCAAAACGGTTATGAATAAGATTGTCTCAGAGCATCAGTCGGCTTTCTTATCAGGAAGATATATTCTTGATGGCCCTTTGGTGGCTAATGAGGTTATTGCTTGGGCTAAGAAGAGGGAGAGAAGAATTTTTATGTTCAAGATTAACTTCGATAAAGCCTATGATAATGTGAATTGGGAGTTCTTGTTGTCGGTTCTTTCTCAGATGGGTTTTCCTTCGGTCTGGTGTGATTGGATTAGTGGTATTTTGTTGGCAACCAGATCATCTGTTCTTGTTAATGGATCTCCTACTTTCGAATTTGGGTGTCATAAAGGCATTCGTCAAGGTGACCCGCTATCGCCTTTTCTTTTTATTATTCTGATGGAGGCTTTTTCAGGTATGTTGAAACAAGCCTGTGATATAGGTGCGTTTCATGGTATTACTCTTCCTAATGAAGGTCCTACTTTATCCTATCTTTTTTATGCGGATGATGCTATGATTATGGGAGAGTGGTCTTCTTTTAATTTTGATAACTTGAAACGTATTCGCATATTTTACTTGTGTTCGGGGCTAAAGATTAATCTCCATAAATCAGTGTTATTTGGAGTAGGTGTAGAAAATGGTGAGATCGATATCCAAGCTGGTTTCATGGGTTGTAAGCCGGGTAGAATCCCGTTTTCTTATCTAGGGATTATGGTTGGTGCTAACATGAATAGGGTGGTTAATTGGGAACCGGTTGTGTCCAAGTTCAAGAAGAGGCTTTCTAAATGGAAAGTTAATTAGTTATCTATTGCCGGTCGGGTAACCCTTATTAAATCGGTGCTGGATAGTCCTTCCCAGTTATTATTTTTTG